>NC_142369.1:25612500-25775000 GCF_059441005.1 Hippichthys cyanospilos | reverse complement strand
GCCTTGTGTTAGGGTTTTTGAAGGCTAGTAATTACATTTGGGAAAAACACACAATTGTTTCATTTGAAATTCAAATTGCCCCGTGTACTGTCGACAGGCTATCTTTTGAGAGAAATCAAGAAAGCTGACATTTCATTGCCAGACGGCGATGTCAATCCCGTGGCTCCTCTACCAAAAAATGTGATGGGTATAATGGTATGTTCACGGGCTTATTGTTACACATCTATAGTTATTGTTACACATCTATAGTCCTGGTCAGCATCACATTGGTTGTGTATGCATGGTTTATTCTAGGAGCAGCTACAAAGGCTCGAAGTGGAGCTAGGTGAGGTCATGAGGAATAAGGAGCGATTGCAAAAGAATCTGTTGGAGCTCACAGAGTACACACACATGCTCCGTATCACTTGCAACTTTGTGCAGAGAAGCTCTGAAGTAAGTGGTTTGTGGTTTATACTGCGGTTTGTGACATTGTGCACTCCTTTCTTCTTGTGTATGCAATACTGAAATTTGTAACAAAGCCTGATAATACAGAACAGTTAAATATTTATTTCCACATTTTTTTCTCCCATTCCTTGGTCATATATTGCTTACCCTCCAGAGAGAGCCGATGCAAGTCGCATATGAGGAGTTTCCCTTCCTAGAAAAAGAAACAATGATGGATTACCGGAGTATGCAGAGGCTAGGAGCCAAACTGGGGTAAAAAGAAATCTTTGCTTGTTATATTACATACAGTTTATGTTATATCAGTGGTTGGGCAGTTTGAGTTAATGTTTTTCTGTGTGGACATTCAAACCGGGCCGCGGTAAAAATTTGGTTGATCCAAGACTGAATATAGTTTCTGGAGACTATCACTGCAAGACAAATTAGATGTCAACCAGGTTTCTGTCTTTGATTGCGCTTCAATGCTATTTTTTTGTGAACGGTCATTCCCTCCAGAGATTTGATGCAAATATTTAAATTCATCCATCCATTCATCCATCTAGCCATTGGTCCATCTGTCAATGTCAAGTGACTGTTAGAGAGGCAGGGTTTACTGTACCCTGGCCTGGTTGCCAGACAATCACATAGCAATTTATAACATCTGCAAGAGTAGTTGGTCCAAACAAATACTGTATGTTGTTGTGTGTAGAGCCATTAAACACACGCACACACACACACACACACACACACACATCATCACACAAGAGTCTAAAAAATTGCAAAATATTTGATGCATTGGGTTTCGGGCTATTTAGGATTCAGTTTGTAATTGTTGTTACGCAAGGCCATTGATAGTGTAGTTCACAGACTTCACTTGCAACTACCGTTATGGCTGAAACATTGATACCCTTGCACATAAGGACCCAACAACTCCAAATTCTTTATTAAACAAATAATAGTCCAGAAACTTTTTTTTTAATCATAACTTTATATTTCATTTTAAATATTAGATTACACAGAAAGGGCCTGGACAATATTATTGATATGGTTTTAGAGTTGCAACAAAATACATGAATTTCAAGCAGCAATTGTGGTGAGTTTACAGGTGACAACAATCTGGTAATCAGTCATCCAACCAGTTTAAAATGAGCACACCCCTCATTCTGCTGTTGTGTTTCACTGCTTGACTCATACCGAGCATGGACAAAAGGAAGAAAAGCAGAGAGTTGTCAGTGGAGGTCAGAGGGAAGATTATAGCAAAGCATAGATAATCTCAAGGCTACAAGTCCACCTGATGTTCCTTTGTTCACTGTGCAAAATGTTATCATCAAGAAGTTTAAGGCTCATGACGAATATTCGGTATTCATCGTATGGAAGCCGACCTCCCCGGAAGAGGCTGCAAGACAAGTATGGACCAAAGACTGCAGCGAAGGGTTGTTCGAATGGTGTCAGAAGAACCTTGGACAACTGCAAAACAGATTTAATCTGACCTTCAGACACAAGGTACAATTATTTTAATGCGCAGCATCCGTCACCTACTCATTGAAAGAGGGCTCTATGGTAGGAGACCCAGAAGGAAGCCACTACTGAAAGACAGACAGAAGAAAGCCCGGCTAGAGTTTGACAAAAAATCTGAACAAGCCAAAATCCTTCTGGGAAAATGTCCTGTGGACAGTTGAGACCAAATTGTAGCGTTTTAGTGAATCACATAGACTGTGTTTACAGGAAAAGAAATGAAGCTTTCAAGCAGAAGAACACTCTCCCTATAGTCAAACCTAGAGGAGGTTCACTAATGTTTTGGGATTGTTTTGCAGCCTCTGGTGCTGGGTGCCTAGAATGTGTGCATGGAATTATAAAATCTGGTTATTACCAGAAAAAAAAATTGAGACCCAAATACTTTTGTCAATTTCTACTAATATTACAGACATTTGGACTTGTTAGGTATTTATGTGCAAAGGTACCAATATTTTCGGCCATGATGAGAGCATGCGATCACGACAACAAGCTGTCCTCTGCGGTCACATTGTGAATTACTAGTTATTGTACTTGTCTGCGGTGTAGTTCACCTATGAAATGGGCTCTAGTTTGTTGTCAAATGGATAGGTGGGTGGGTGAGTGGATAGATGGATGGATACATGCATGGCTGGGCTGCTTGTGAATCTTGTTTTCATTCTCTCAGTTTCATTTCTGGGCTTATCCAGAGGACAAAGATCGAGGCCTTTGAGAGGATGCTGTGGAGAGTGTGCAAAGGCTTCACCATTCTCAGCTACGCTGAAGTCGAGGAGTATCTCGAAGATCCTGACACTGTAGGTCTACATGTTCATTTTAACTATGCTACATACAACATTTTCATTAGCGGAAACTATGGAAGTGTGTTTTTTTTTAACCCCTAATATTCCTACTAAAATAGTACTGTAGTTGTTGTATTTTAAAATGAAGTACCATTGGTCCAGTCACTGAAAAAATACATAAACACTTCTTGCATGTGTTAGGATTGCCACTGTTTGGCATGTTGGAACAAAAACAAACATATGAAGTACACCATTTTCACTTGTTACTGGAATGCAGATGACTAAAAAGCTCTGTACAAATCGTAAAATCTAGATTTACTTTAAATTACATTAATTGAATCTCTTCTGGCATAATTTCAGCTGAATGGTTAGCATGTTTTTCTCACATTTGTTGTGGTTTAGGTTGGAATCTCAGCGGTACTCCATCTTCCTCCCATAATGGTTAAATTGAAGCCTCTAAATTGCCCATAGGTGTGAATGTGAGTTTGAATGGTTGTCTAAATGTTTCACGGGACTGGCAACCAGTCTAGCGCGTCTCCCATCTCTTGTCCAAAGTCATCTTAGATAGGCTTCATCGTGTAAAATCTATGGACTCTTTCTTTCTTCTGCACACTCCAATATTAATGTTCTTAAAGAAGGCGTTTTGCCTTTTTATAGGGGGAGCCCACCAAAAGCATGGTGTTCCTAATCTCCTACTGGGGAGAACAAATTGGCCAGAAAGTGAAGAAGATCTGTGACTGGTAACATTCTACTCTATAATATTTTCTTCCTGTAAGAAAGAAAGATGCATGTCTTAGCTATATTTCTTTTCCTTTTTTCCTAGCTATCACTGCCATCTTTATCCATATCCCAATAGCAACGAGGAGAGGAACGACGTTGTACAAGGACTAAGTACTCGCATTCAAGACCTGCACACTGTATGTCCTTGTTTTTTTTCATTCACTTGTTCAATTGGTGACAGAACACAAGTTCAGTGTGTTTGTCATTGTCTCAAGATATTTCTTGTACTGTCATTTTGTTAAAACTTAATCTGCATAAGTTAAATAGGATCTGCTTTTTTGATTATTAAAAAAATTGTGAGGCAACCGTTAATAGCATATACAGAAGTAGATGCAGCGCAAAAAAAGGGTACAAATCTTAAGTACTCAAGCCACATTCCAAGTAATTTTATACTGTTTTAAAAGCCTTTAATTTAGTGGTCTCAAACTCAGTCCAATCTAAGTCCAATCTTCTCAAATGTCTTTACTTTTAAACACAAAATAATATAAAACAAAGTAAATAAATCAGTAATAACAAAAAGTAACAATAACAAAGCAACTGTGTTTTTTTTGTTGTCTTTTTTTTTATGCTGTAACCGTTCTCTAAACAACCCAAATTGGATCTTCTGAACATGGGTTCTCTTAGTTACAAGTAATACATGTATTCCCAAAAAGCACATTGTCCACTTGAACATTTTGGAAAACTCAGGAAAGATGGGTGTCAGTTCTCTCAACAATTGCTCAAGCTTGTCTTCTTTTCTTTTCATCTCCCTAAACTTTGTTTTGAGGTCAGAGTTGCACCACAGTTCAAGGATCTCCATTTGAAACACAGGAGGAGCATCTTGCACATTAAAGGCCAAGCGTTTGCAAAAAACTTGCAATTGAGATCACTTAGCACAGGAACAGCCACCCCATACTTCTTCGATCAAGGCTTTCACTTCTGCTCCCAACTCAATAAATCTCTTCAAGGCATATCTCCTGCCAAGACAATGTACTTTAGTGAAGTAGGGCACGTTCCCATATTCCGACTCAATTTCCTGTAAAAAAAAAAAAAAAAAAAAGCACGAAACATTTGGTGCTTTAAGTCATTAGATGTGATATGGTTGATGCATTCATTTCAACAAACCTTTTCCATGGCTAACCTGCATTCTTAATCACATTACACAGCTGGTAAAATATCTCACAGCAGTAGTTAGGCCATCCACTGGAATTACTGTGATCAACTCCTATCACCTCAAAATTGTCATCAATACCATGGACATACGTACATTGCAAGCTGGACAATGTCTGTAATGTATGTGAGCTCATCAAGAGCAGCAGAATATGCATCAAAACATTTGGCTTTCTCATATAGTTGAATTTAAATGTTACCCGATTGGTCAGAAATGCACTCTGCCACGGTGTTTGCTGAAAGGCTGATGTTACTAAATTGATATTTCTCATCCAGACAGATGATACTTGGTACTGATAACATGCATTTTCTGATGAATTCACCTCCTGTAAACGACATCAGCAAATATTTTTATCTTTGGTTGCTTTCTTGAACAAATCTTGTTGCCTCAGATTCCTTCACTTGCCTTCAAGTCAAGATAATACATACTTAGTTCCCAAGGAATTGATGGCCTATTTGAACACGCCTTCTTTGAAAACACAATTGCACGCGGACACACACACACGCGCACACACACACACACACACACACACACACACACACACACACACACACACACACACTCAAAAGAACCCATGGTATACTGTACAGCATCCAGAATATGTGCATGTTAAGGAGATGCATTCATAGATATTTCAGAGCAGGCAGAAAAGTAGCGTCTCTTTTAAATGATTAACCAATTTTCTCTGAGTTAGTTAGTAATGACAGTTTCTCTGGACAGGTCTCTGCTTTGTAAATTGTTTGCTAGCTTTAAGCAACTGTGACTGAAAAATCCAATTGCACTCACTCCTTGAAGCACATGATCAACATGTGGTCCTGGTTAACTTCACCCCCCTCAAAAAAAATACTGTGCACACACTTGAACTCTATCGCTTCTGATATTTGTTCAGTCTCAAGGTTATACAGCCCGAAATATCAAGTGTATGCACTGTATCGGCGTAATAAAAATACAAACTATTTGTCATATGTGTTGTTAGTAATTCCATGAAACATCTCTCAAAGTCTGGTTTGTTATTTTTGTTTTTAGGTACTTCATAGAACTGAAGATTACCTGAAGCAGGTCCTGATCAAGGCCTCCGAATCGGTCTATACTTGGGTTATACAGGTCAAGAAGATGAAAGCTATTTACTATATTCTCAACCAGTGTAGTTTTGACGTCACCAGCAAGTGCCTTATTGCTGAGGTCTGGTGTCCTGTTGATGAGCTTCCCAACCTGAGAAGAGCACTCGAAGAAGGATCGGTGAGGAAACTCTTAAACCAATAGATTTCATTTTGTTAATTGTTTGTGAAACTAAGATTTGTTCCATTGTTTTCCAACAAAGTTGGTGGTTCATGTGAAAGGTGTGGCAAAATTACTTGGGAAAAAAAAATAACGTTACTTAAGAAAAGGAATGTCCTTTCCTCCACTAAAAAGGGCTTCTTTAGCTGTAGATTTAACCAAGCATGCAATTCCTGTTGATTTTTTTTCAGTCTTCATACCTCCCTCCTTGTGTGAATGTCTGTACTCTGTGACTATACCTCAGCCAATCATCACATGATGCAGTTGACCTGTGTTCTGCAGAACTTAAGAAAACTGCCTCTTGGTTTAGAGACTGAGAGGCAGTGCTTGCCTGATGAAAACAGATGCAAACAAAGTCATCTCATAACTACATTAACATTCTTGTTTTGGCCACATCTAACTGTTGTCATTGAAAAAGTTACCGCATTATTTTGCATTACTGGAAAACAAAATAATCACGATGCTTTTACTCCCATTGCTGTTGCTGTTATTAATGGTGAGCTTTTTTTGACAGAAGAAAAACGGATCAACAGTTCCTTCCTTTGTCAATCGCATACCCACCAATGACACTCCACCTACGCTGATAAGGTCCAACAAGTTCACTGTTGGCTTCCAGAACATTGTAGATGCCTATGGAGTGGGCACATACAGAGAAATCAATCCTGGTAAGTGGGTCCCTCTTTATTTTCAGTGTGACAGTTATTGCTGTGTAGAGTTGGCAAAATATGTATTTATCATATATAAACCGAGTATTGCCCAACTTGGATGTCACAATTACTGCTATTATTATTATAATTACTGTATTCTTCCCCCTCTTTATCGTAGCACCTTTCACAATCATTACATTCCCCTTCCTGTTTGCTGTGATGTTTGGAGACATGGGCCATGGTCTTCTTATGACTGTTTTTGCTTTTTGGATGGTTTTGTGTGAGAAGAACCGCAAGCTTAAGAACACAAGGAACGAGGTAAGGAACTTGCTTTTCAACCTGTTGTGTGCAAGTGTACATGTTTTCTGGTAAGATTGGCGTGTAACACTGTCATTTTGTGTGCACATGCAGATCTGGAACACATTTTTTGAGGGCCGTTACATCATCTTAATGATGGGACTCTTCTCTATTTACACCGGCCTGATATACAATGATTGTTTCTCCAAATCCATGAACATCTTCGGTTCTGGTTGGAGCGTCAAAGCCATGTTCGCAGCAAATGTGTCGACGTAAGTGTTTCACAATAGACAATGAACAGCTAACTCATGAAAAACTTGTACAATGTGTTGAAAGGGTCAAATATTTTGCTTTCAACGATGGCGCTTTGATTTTTTTCAAATAGTATTGAGAATGTCAACAGGATTGGCTCTCTTACTCTGGATCCAAATGTCAGCGGAGTGTTCAGAGGCCCATACCCTCTGGGAATCGACCCTGTGAGTGAACAGTTATTGTTACACAGCTTTTGTTATGGATTTCCTTAAACTACAGTTATTTTTTAATTTACAGTAGCTGTTATGCGCCATCGGTATAGCTTTTTTCTGAACCTGAAAAATATTAGTTGGGGTTATAAATACAAAACCATATTTTTATCTTTCTGTAAAACAATGGTGCATAACAGCTATTTAAGCAACATTTCATATTTTCATTCATTTTAGCGATGTTGTGCTGCTTGCTATTTTTGTTTAATACATTAATATGTTTGTCTAATTTAAGATTTGGAACTTGGCTTCGAACCGTCTTATGTTTCTTAACTCCTATAAGATGAAGATGTCAGTAATATTGGGCATCATTCACATGAGTTTTGGGGTGATCCTCAGCACTTTTAATCACTTGTAAGTATATAGTTTTTTTTAACGTTCACATCCAACGAATGCAATCTAGGACTTAATTGATTACTTCACTTTCATTGGTCAAAACAGGCACTTCAGGAGGAAACACAATTTGTACTTGGTTTTTCTCCCTGAGATCTTGTTCCTGCTGTGTCTCTTTGGATACCTGGTGTTTATGATTGTCTACAAGTGGCTCTTCTTCTCTGCCAAGAACTCCAGACATGCTCCGAGCATTCTCATTCACTTTATTAATATGTTCCTCATGCAAGGTGACTCCGTGCAGCCGCTCTACCCTGGACAGGTGAGGAACTGAAGTGTCCCACTGCCTGCCAAATATTGCACCTGGTAGATAAGTTACTGATAACTGTTGTCCCAAGTACACACACGTAGAAGAGTCCAGGCAAAAAAGCAAAGATAAATTCTTAACGGTTTTACTGTACCTAAAATTGAATAGTTTAAATTAACCTATGTTGTAGTCTCTAATATCAGAAGATTGATACATTAATACCAGTTGCACCTACTATATTGTGTAATAGCGCTTTTTTTTGTACGTGCATATTTTAACATTGGTCAGTGTTTAAAGCTATCCATTCTTGGTTTATGCTAGTTAATAGACAGTTTTGTATTTATTATTGTTTTGTCTTTTTATGTAAAGTATAATGAAAATGAAAAACACCTGGACATGACTTAGGTGGGGGGGAGTTGATTGACACAAGGGACGGTGTTGACCAGCACAGGTGGGAAAATGGATTTAATTGAGATGGAAATTGAGGCACAAGAAAAACTTGGCAAATTTATGATGTAATCAAAATGAAAATCAACAAAAACATAAATAATGACAATATCTTTATTTTTACTTTCATTTATATGACTAGCGCATGGGAATGTGTTTGTCATCTAAGTCTATGATTTGGACCCTGATCACCAAAGTACCCTTGAGCAAAGCAGCACACCCTAATTTGCTCCCAGTGGAACTGGCCGTGTGTGGCAGCAGCCTCCATGTGTGTGTAAATGGTTGAATGTGAGCCTTTGTAGAGTGCTTTTGGAAAATGGTGGTATAAATCCACTCGCTTTACTATATCCTATGGCATTTTTATACATTGTATTGTGATCATGTGAATTATGAATTTCAATTACCTTGAAAAAGAGACCTTGTTAGAACAAGATTCAGGGCTACAATTAAAGATTGTCTTAATAATGAAGTAATCTGTTGATCATTATATCGATTTATTGTGATTAAAAAGAAGTTTTAATTTCCCTTTGTTTGTTTTAAGAACAAGACATTTCAGATCGACAGTGCAGGAAATGCAGCCTAAATGCATTAAGATTAATTTACTGGTTTGCTGTTGTAACATTTCAGAAAGTAGGCAAAAATGATAATATTTATTTGCGAAATTCAAACAAATGATTTGAAAGTGTTATATTTCATTCTTATATTCAAAGCAAAATAAATAATTCATTCTACATGGAGAACATGGTGAAAGGGTACTTTTCCAAGGAAAATTCAAATTTAAACTAAGTCTCAAAACAATTGTTTACTAAAAACTACTAGCAACTCTGAATTCTAATGGGATTTTCATCTACAGACGGACAGAGAAATTACGGTTTTGATTGATGAACTATTAGAATTAACCTGGTATCAATACAAATTATGCTGTTCCCAATTTTAGGTGACTCCTAAAGGAAGCCGAATGTTTGTTTTTTTTCTAGAGAGGCTTGCAGATGCTTCTACTGGTCATTGCTGTGCTATCGGTGCCTGTCCTGTTCCTTGGGAAACCACTCTACCTCTATTGGCTTCACAATGGAAGTCATCGCCTTAAATTGTACAGAGTGAGTAAAGTACTTCTTTGCCAGTCAAAATATCTCAAATTACGTTTGAGCAAATCATCATGGTGTCATACGTGTTGTCAGGGGTATGAGCGTGTGCGTCGTAGCAGTGAAGAGGAGCTCTTCTTGTTACGGACTCACGACATGGAGGAAGGCAGCAGTCACAGTGAGCTCTCCTCTAGCGGAGAGCAACACACAGAGGAGGTCAGCATAGTAAGATGCGGTACACTTACTAAATCTCGACTAAACCCAAAAACTTGCACTCTTTTTTTTTTTTTTTGCAACAGTTTGACTTTGCGGACGAGTTCCTGCACCAAGCCATCCACACTATAGAGTACTGCCTGGGGTGCATTTCCAATACAGCCTCGTACCTCAGGCTCTGGGCTCTGAGTCTGGCGCATGCACGTAAGTATGAAGTTTTGCTGTCCTGCCAGTACAGGTTCCCTACAAAACCAGTACAAATTGACTATGCGGCGAAACCTCGGACTTCAGAGACAATTTGTTTACAGATGCTGGTTGCCCCCAGTTTGTTGTTGTACTTGTAAACAGATTGTTTTTGTTTTTGTTCTTTTGGTCATGACCCAAACCTTGGAGCCATAGGTGAGGGTGGGAATGTAGATCGACTACTGAGCTAGGTAGTCGATATAGCTTTGCCCTTCAGTGGATCGCTATACAGTATAGGAGTGAGAACACCAGAAGCTTCTGTCGGCAAACGTGTGTAAAACATTGCCTTCTAAAGGCGAAAAGGTGCAAATGCGGTCTTATAAAATGCAATGGAAAGTTGAATTAAAGCTAAGCTGATTGAAGCGCTCGCCTATGAAGCCAAATTAAGCGTCGTGGGCAGACGTCACGTTGAAAGTTCTAAAATTTTGACCGGCGTTGGTGTGAAACAAAGTTAAGGATACCATCCTTTATGTCCAGGAGTGTTTTGTGAGTTTAATATTCTAAAATACATTTGTCAAACTGCAATTCAAAAGCAACGCAGTATCTTATTATTGGTTTATTTTAATTGTTTATCTATTTATTATATTTTCTGCCGGATTCAGGTTTCTATAAACACACTCAGTTTGTATTTTATTACCAGTGGGGTACCAACCATTTTGTCCACATTCGTCAGTTGACATTGTAGAATACTGTATCACATAGTGTAATAAATTGTATAATTTTGTTAATATCCAGTTATTCCTACATGTTTTTTTTCCCCCACACAGAGTTATCAGAGGTGCTTTGGACCATGGTGATGCGAGTAGGACTACGGATGGAATCAATTCTTGGAGTTTTATTTCTAGTGCCAGTTTTTGGTCTGTTTGCTGTTCTGACTGTGTCCATCTTGCTGGTGATGGAGGGCCTGTCTGCTTTCCTCCATGCCCTTCGATTGCACTGGTGAGTTGCTCTCATAAGTGCGCACAACACTGGCATTTTTTTTTTTTTTTTTTAAATTTTTGAATGAAAAATCACTTTTTCTTCCTTCAGGGTGGAGTTTCAGAATAAATTCTACAGTGGAACTGGAGTCAAATTTTATCCCTTTTCTTTCTCTCTCCTGCCTTCCAGCTTGGAACAGGAGGGTTTACTGTGAAGGACATTCTCTTGGATGACTTAAAAAGCCAAAATGTGATTATTCCGACTGATTATTCCCCCCCCCCAATCCGTCTCAACATTTTCCCAAATAAGTTTTCAGAAGACCACAACCTCTCTACAGGGTTTTGGAACACTGCCAGTTTGAGATCTACCAGAACTACTGTCATTCTATGTACAGTAAACATTGCAGGCTATTTTGTACTACGGCAATACGTGCTTCACCTTGGAGTACAGTGAATGATTTAACTTGGAATTTATATTTTTCTGATTACAACAGAACTGTTTCTTGGTGTTAGTGTTAGGAAGTACTTTTGCCAAGATTGACATTGAATCTGGCATAATGAGCACAAGGTAAAAAAAAAAAGTTTGTGTGTAGAAACAGCTTTTTAGACTAGTATTGGGTTATTTTCTACGATTTGTTGTTTGTCAAAGTGAAGCATTCGCCTTTCCCGCAGACATTTCACATTGGTGCATAGTATCTTAATTATCTGAGCTTAAATTATTTCAAAATTTTTCCTTAGTTTCAATTTTGGCAGATTTGGTTTCCATGCACCTGGAAGCGAGCAAGCCTTTTTATAATAGCTTTTTGTTACGCTGCTTGCCCTAATGCAACCAAATACCACCATAGGCGCCTTCAATTAGCGTTGTGTTTTTCATTTTCTGATACCAAAACACTACATATAATGTTGATATTTTTTTTCACGTTTGCAAACGAAAGATGTTCATCTGGAACGTGTGAGATGAAATGTTGATACTTTTACAGGATTCATTTTTAATTTATTCACTTTTAACATGTTTCAAAATTAAAGATGAATGCACAGTTGATTTTTTTTATTTGTTTAGAAAGACAATAATTAGAATCTTTTCATGTGTCAGCTAATGCTTCTAGCTACATCTATCATTCTATGCATGGCTAAGTGAATTCAGTTATTGATGGTGAGAACCAGTCTGCATCGTCAATGAGAGGTAAGAAATTCAAGCACAGCACTTTATCAAATATGGCCATGCATGAAGTCTGGCATTAGCAGTATGTTAAAGTGTAGTTTATGACTAGCCTCTGGAATTACTGAGGAATGTTTTATTTTTTGTTGTTTATTTACACTCTAATTGTCCCATGTTCTCTGGCAGAACAGTCTCACCAGTTTTGACAAGTGTAGATTTTCACCAGGTGTAATGTTTAAGGCAATGCTGATATAGCTGTTTATCCCAGGTTTACTTTGCCTTTTTTTGTTTGTTTATGTTGTATAAACATTCCCAATTTTCTCAGCATACTCCTGGAATTACTTGCGTATTTTCTGTAAGACTGCCACTTTTACTTGACGTAATACAAAATGTTTGGACAACTTGACTCTATTAAATCCTTCTAAACAAACTATTTAAACAACATATTTTGCACGTCTTATAAAACACATTTGTGACTTAATTTGCCTATTTGGGGCGAAGCGGGCACTATTGTTTGACAGCAAATACGGTATACTTCCAACCACTGGAGCTGTCCAAATAAATCAGTTGACAAATTATTGATAATCATATTAACTATTTTCATTCTAACTACTTAACTGAGTCAAAGTTTAAAGCTATTGTTTAACTTAAAATTGTCCAAATCTGATTTCAATTTGGTTATTTTGTGAATGTCATCTTTCCTGAAAGCAGACTGGTGAGCTTTTGTGTTTAGTAAAGAGCAACAAACCAAAACAAAAAAGGTTTTGCAAATATCTGCTTTAACTTGGGGGGGGGGGGGGATTGTGCCTTTCATGCCCTCTCCCGTGGCTGGTCAATTGATTAGTTGTTGCCCCCGCACATTGACTTTTTAAAGTTACTTTTTACCCTAACTAGAAGAATAACAAACTCGTGAGGCATATCGACATTCTGCAGAATTTATTGGGCTGATGCTTTCATAGACAACCCAGGCAATTGTTTTGAGGTCCGACCTGAAGAGGGCGCCAAATGATGTCGTACTTTGGCCCATATCTATTTTGCTGGCACCATTGTGATGTAAAAGTATCGAGAATCACTAACTTTGAGCCAATCACTTTTGCCTGCCTGTGGCTATGAACTTCCGGGGAAAATTTCATATTTGTCCACAGTAACCTCTGGAAACAGCAGCCGACATTTTGTGATGACGCCTCACAATTCTTGAGTCTTGAGTCCATCATTTGGAGGCGTATGGGGAGGAGGGTTCTACATTTGATGGTGCTTCTTAGATGTGGTACCTTGCGGGTCGGACAAGTAACACCCTGGCATCAAGTACAGGGCATCATGAATTTTGCAGGATATTATGAAACTCCAGCCAATACAATGAACGGCAATCTAAAGCAAAATATTTTATACTTCCTATTGTCAGAAAACATTTTGATGCATATAGTTTCTCTAAAATGCGAGAAATGAAATATTGGACTAAATCCTGAGAAGACCACAAAAATCGCTCATTTTTGTCAGTTCCAATTTTTGTGATGAAAAAAGTGCGGACAATTTCCTGAGACAATCCCAGCTGACGTCAGGTGAGAGGCGCGGTCTGCAGTTGGCGATTTGATGAGAAAGCGAGAGAGAGAAAAATGTGTATTTTGCTAAAGGTTTTGTTATTTGTAATTTAACGTGGATTTCGTTCAATCTCATTAGCTTGTTTGCCTTCGACCATGGTCAGAGAGTATTTAATGCACAGCAGTTAGGTTTTTTTTTATCAATTTTTTTTTGTTTGTTAAGTGTAACAAACAAAATCCTTGCTCAAGTAACCAATTGAGTTTTATCTGGACGACCACAGCGCCCTTGCCCCCAAGCAGGAAGTCCCGCTCTCCGTTTGTTGGTTGCTGGGACGACGCGTTTAAGGCACCCCACTCCAAACTTGCCAATTTTCAAGAAGAAAGAAACAGTTTGCAACAATGGCCCACGACGATATGCGCGTAGAATGGATACGACAGCGAGTTCGCGCTTGTTTTAATTTAACTGATAACAAATGTTTCGACGAACTTCTGAACAGGAGGGATGGAAAAGAGGAGGAGGAACTTATTCGATTTTTAAATGTTGTTTCTGAAGAAAACACTGCTCCGTGCCTTCTGTTTATGAAAACTATCCGAGAGGAGGAGATTGAAGTTAAAATCCCACAAGGTGAGTATTTTATTTATATCATTCATTATTATAATTATTTCGTTTTCTATTCAGTGTCTATGAACTAAATTGCGCACTTAACACCAGAGAAGAGCAACTCCAGTGACCCATTGGACCAAGAAGAGGAATCGGAGATTCATCGAGGAAACAAGACTTCTGAGCACCTCAATCATGTAAAAGTAAGAGGGGAGCGCTTTGCGAACCCTCAGTATTTACTAATGATATATATTAAAAAAAAAAAAAACCCAAATAATTCAACGATTGTTTTTTTTTTTCAGACGATTCAGCCAGTCTATCACACTGAGCTTCATATGGCAATAAATCAAGTTCCAGAAAGGTTTTCCAAATCTCGAGTTTTATATTTCCTCAAAACCACAAAGAGTAAGAGCATGCAGTGTCAAAATCATTACAATTCTGTAAGAAAAACCAATGAATTGTTACCTGTGTTTTTCTTAAGAGGCCATCGTCGAACCATTTGACATAATTGAAGCCAATAATCTGATGCCCACGTTCTTCGAGATCGGTTTGCATAATGGACACAACCTGCAAACTCTGCGGAAAAAACTTGTACATGTAAGTGAGCCCGAAGTCACATCCGTCATCAACAGGATGACAGGAACCTATAACAAACCTATCAAGAGATTTTACATCTTAGGTTGTGGTCTTTATGTATTTTTTAGCTGTATATACCATTAATGACTGCCTCTCAACTGAAGAAAACTAAAGCTGCTTGTCAGGCGGAAGCAGGTTCTCCTAGTGAAGAATTCAGTGGTGGTAAGGAGACGCCAACCAAGCCAAGTGACCAAGCACCCATTCGTAATGAGTTACTCAACAGTACGCACAAGTTTTTGGCCCTAGTCAACTTGACTATTCAACAGCTTCAAGCGCAAGGTTTGTTTCTCACTTGCAGTATTCCAACTAAATAACTAAATATATAATGGTAAATTATTACAGTAAAAAACTTTTACCATGCTAAATAAAAATAAAGCTGTAAATAAAATCAAAACAACACACTTGACACACTTTATGAACTTTACACAGCCAGCCAATCGGAACTGGCAAAAGTACACTGATTGACTGTTGAGTCCAGTTAGATTTTTTTATTACGCTCACCCGCATTTTTTATTTTTTTTTGTCTATCTCACATTCCATGATGATGGACTACAAATTAACGCTACAAATTATTTTGTATTGTGTTGTGCCAATACCCCATATGACCAACCATGTTTAACAACCCCACCTGACCAACACAGGGTTATTCACGTTAACCTTGGGCAATTTATTCAGACACCTCTGTGAAATGTGTTTTTTTTTTTTTTATTTTTAAAATGACATTTTTATTGCAGATGACATTGCACTGAGCATCCCAGAGGTCGATCTGAAGCCAGACATCAGTAACCTTTTGACCAATTCGGCACTAGTGGAGAAGTTGGAACAGTGCGTGCTGAACTGGCAGACTCAGCTGACTGTTGTTATTGAGGAGCAAGAAAAAAAGAAGCCACAGACACCTGATCCGATGGCAGAAATTGTATTTTGGCAGGAACGCCTCTCCACCCTGAGTGCTCTGAGAATGAAGTTAAATCAACCGGTGGTAAAAAAGATTCTCCTGATACTGACCAAAGCAAAAGCAGCTGTTATTCCCACGATGGAGTCTACGGTAACTAAACTTGTTAAGTACTGCTTGGAGGCGGATGAAAATGTACGCTTTCTCCAAACACTGGAAAGGCATTTTAAGGTGAGCTGTATGTTTTATCCAAATTTTGTCTTAATATTAAAAGACAGTCAAAACTTAACTGACAGGAGAAATAGCTGAACTGTTTCTCCAGCCTCAACAAAGTTGTTTTGTTTTTCTTGTAGAACCTGGCCGCGGGAGCAAACTTTAGCGTGATTCTGGAGACCATCCCATCTCTAATGAACAGCCTTCAAATCGTGTGGCTAATGTCTTGCCACTATAACAAAAATGAACGCATGGTTCCCTTGATGGAACGTATCGTCTGGCAACTGTCGGAGCGCGTAGCTCAAGTCATTGATATTCATGCACTGTTTAAGTATGTGGTGTTTAGTTGTCCATTATTTAACCATTGTTTTTTCTTTCTCATGATAGTCTGTTGTGTCTATTGGACAGAGATGAAAGAAAGGTGGCAAAATCCCAAGTGAAAGATGCTAAGCAGGTTCTCGAACTGTGGAAGTCCTCCTACTTTGAAGTGCGTGCTGAAATTGAACAAGGGGGCACTGGTAAACGCTGGGACTTTGATACGAGGAGGCTTTTTGAGAAAACTGATTACATGGCTTCCATCTGCCAGGACTTGTACAATGTTTTGCAGGTCAGTGCTCAACCATCGTCAAACGTTGTTTGAGGTCTGAACAAGTGTCAACGACTCAACATTTGTCATTTCTCCTGGTTAATGCAGAATTTGGAGGAGTATTACAACATCTTCAGCCCAGAGTTAAAAAGTGTGACTTTGGACCCGAAACGTTTTGATGAGATGCTGGCCAAAGTAGACAACCTAATCTTGCCTTTTGCGGGAGTCACTTTTGATCCTTTCAACATCTGCAAGATGAGCAGCTGGAAAATTATCATGCAAAACTTCAACAGTAGTGTTTATGTAAGTTTTGAATCCAAAGGCATTCTCAACCTAGACTTGTTAGCGTTGAATACCGCTTTTGTTCTGTACATTGTGTTTTAACAGGCCATTGAGAGGGAAGTCATTGCCTTCATTGACAGGTCTTTCAAGTGTCAGCACTCCTCGACTGCTGCCTTTGAAATGCTTTTGCAATACAAAGACATTGTGTCAAGACCAGCCATCAAGAAACATTTGAGGAAAAAGACTAATGAGCTACTGGCCCAATATTGCAAAGAGGTTTGTTGAAAGCCACTGTCATTGCATGACTTGAGAAAGGACTCCTGAAACATTATAAGCAGGGAAATCATTCGACTTTTTCAGTATATTCTAAGGATCCATTCGTTCACCTGTCTGAGCGTCCGCCCATCCGCATATCTAGCCATCCGTCCATCCATTGTCTTACACTTATCCGTCCATCTGTAGTCTGTAATCCCAGTCTGCGCTGTCCCCAATCACTTTTTCCAGCTCTTCTAGGGGGATCCGAAGGTTTTCCTAGACTAGGCGGGAATATTTTTTTTTCAATGTGGCTTGAACAGCTCAACAGGCAGGTACCCAGGACACATCCTAATCATATGCCCCAGCCACCTCATTTGGCTTCTGTTAATGTATATGATCGCTGTTTTGACCAAGCCCCACCTACGCTTTAAAAAATAGTCGAGTTAATAATTATCCATTAAAGTGACAGTGTGTAAGATTTTGACCGTTTTTCATTACGGACAGCAGGAGGTGCTGCTTTTACCATTGCCCATACCTAAAAGAAACATGGCTGCCTCCCGAGAAGTGCCACGCCCCTTGTAATGTAATTTGGTAACTAGACCTATGATTATATTGAAAACATACTGTTGGTATTTAAGAATGCATTCATTTGCAAGTTTTTGAAATTTAGAATCATTTAATTGATTCCTTTTTTCTGAAAAACCATCTACACACTGTCCCTTTAAGAAGTCGGAAAATGACCAATCAAACATTTGAACACTGAGACCGCAGGACCAAGTGTAGAAATTGAACATCTTGGTTGTACGTTGAAACAGACGGATCGCTTACACTGGTCATACAGGAACTGAACAGTCCGAATTAAAGGGTCCAATCACCATACTCACAGAGCACCCTCCACAGGATTCCCCAAGGAACATGACTGAATGCCTTCTCTAAGTCTGCAAAGCACATGAAGACTTATTTGATTAACTTCCACGCACCTTCCAGAACCCTGCTCAGGGTGTAGAGCCGATCAACTATTGCACAGCAAGAACGATAATCGCACTCCTGCTGAATCTGAGATTGTACTTTATGACTGACCCTCTTCTGCAGCACCCCCATGTACCCTACTAGAGAACCTGAAAAGTGTGATCTCTGCATTAACTAATTGTCACATATATTTTCTGTAGGTGGACAGTATTAATGAGATCTTTGAAGAAAATAAGAACAAACCGAAAATAAATAAGAATGAGCCCCCTGTGGCAGGTAGCATCAGATGGACACACACCCTTTTTCAACACGCAAAAGAAGGAATGCTTCCTCTCTTGACGATGCCAGAATTGTTGGAGTATGAAATAGGCAAATTGGTAAGATATTCTACTTTTGCACAGCTGTCTTGTCTTGACACATTTTCATTTGTTTACACAGAACTTAAGAATTCTTCTAAACTCTCGTGACTCTTGGGATACTTTTCTTAGGCAAAAAACAAATACTTGGAAATGGCAAAGAAAATGAATGAATATACTGTTAAGAAGTGTAAGTCATGGGTATCTGATACTGAACGCGACTTGCCCTTGTTACTGAAGACACCCATCTTGGCCATCATTGAAAATGAAAGCCAAGTCCAGAATGAGCTGGTATGTATCATGCCTTCATCACCCCACAATGTCGAGAAAATCCTCACTAATTTCAGTGTCCCTAATTTCTCACAAAGGTCATCTCAGACAAGTTTGAGATCAGTTTACAAAAGGACAGGCGTTACCGTGCAAATTTTCCGACAGAGATCATGACAATAATTTCAGAGACCAAAAATATGATTTCGATGTCCTTCTCAATGCCGGAGATTGCTCAAAACGTGACGCTGCAGGAGCTCAACTTCAGAAGGTAGCGACCCACACAATGACAAGAAATCAAAACCAAAACACTCTTTCATACTTCCACATTTTACATTGGAATTTAGGTACAGCGAGGATCTGCAGAAGCTTGTCAGCCGCTACAACTCTACAGTAGATAGTCTGAGTGAGGCGAAGATCGCAATGTTGTCTCAAATCATCAAAAGTGTTGAAACACTGTTGTTAACCGGATGCAAAAGACTGAACTGGAATTCCTTGGGTATGGTGCAAAAAATGTTCTTTTGAGTTCCAGTTCTGAGGAACAAAATCCATCTTGGTGGTGTGAGAGTGATACGTATCTGTATGTTTAAATTTAGCAATTTCAGATTTCATCAACGAGGCCAACCAGGAGCTGTCAAAGTTTGAGTCAGTTGTCAGTCAAATAGAGAACAATGAGATGGATATTCAAGCTAAGTTGCAATCTATAATGAGGGCAAACCTACTGAAATGCCCTGTCCCAGATAAGAAGCATCTTTTACCAAGTACATTGAACACAGATATTCAAATTTACAATAAACGTCTTATCACCAAATAACATGTTCTTTTATTTCCAGGTGTCAGGGAGTTTTGTGAATGTATTGATAGGGAGCAAGTCAAGACACTGCATTTGTTAAAAAGCAAATACACTGACATTGGACCTATCATCACCAAGGTAGAACATTTGATCATGGAAACAAACACTGGCAAGTCAAAGTGTATGTCAAAGTACTATGCATTCTGGGAACATAAGGTGCACAATTCTCTCATAAAGATGGTGCTAAGGTAAGCTGTTGCAATGATTGATCATTGCATGAGGGCCGCCTTTCCAACAAGCGTTTGTGTTAATGGCCACATTCAGGAACCTCAAGGCTTTCAATGCGGTGCTGATGGGGAGTGACCCTCTTTTCCATATTGATGCCATCCTTTCCGCCCCCAAGATTTTGTTACAGCCTAAAATAAACGAGATCCACCAGTTACTGATGCAGTGCATCAGAGATTGTGTCGAGAGCGCCAAAGTAGGAAATGACTGTATCCCGTGAGCCGTCGCAGTTTGAAGTCTGGTTGTTGGGTATCGGTGTTCGAAATCGCTGTCCACCTCCATGTTTTGTGTTCCAGGAATTTGTGCGTTGGATGAATGGAACCTGCATTGAGTGCCCACCGCAACATGTAGATGGTGGTGACTTGGTGACGTTTAGCTTCTATGAAGAAGTGTGTCATCATCCTCAAATTAATGAAAGTGCCATTGCCGTTTCCCATAACATTCAGCAGTTGCTGCAGTCTGTAGAACAGCACCTTAATCACTGGAAACAGTACCAGGCTCTATGGGAAAGAGACAAAACCACAGTCAGTGAAAAGTTTGCTGCTAAGAACCCATCGTGCGCTATGTATGATGAGAGGCTGCAGTTCTATGCTCAGATACGACAAAAGGTGCTTCTGGAGCCTTTGTTTCACAATGTGCACATTATCCAATTAAACCTGGAGCCACTTTGCCGGACTGTGCAAGAGATGGCAGAGTCTTGGATCAGCTCATTGGGGAGTTTGCTCAACATATCAGCTAAAGAGGACCTCTTCAAGTTAAAAGATGAGCTCATGGTAACATGTATATATTCGCCTGGAAATGTGACTTGCATATTTGTGGTTTTTTTACCTTCTTCAACCTTTTGAAATAATGTGTTCCACAGCAACTTTCTGAGAAGTTGAAACAAAATCCTGACACCTTTGACAATTTGAAGAATGTCCTTGGGACCATCTCCCACATTAGAGACATGACGCTTAATGTGGAGTTGAGCATCACAGACATCCAGGAAAGATACAGAACACTGGCTATGTATAAAATTGAGGTACTGTCATTTTGCTTTTAATTTTCCCTATTTATTTTATTTGAGGAGGATAACACATTTGGTGGATGATTCACAGAACTGTCGAAATGTGTTTTTGATGTGTAGGTTGAAAAATCTGAACTGGAACTTAAAGAAAATATGAACCAGATTTGGAAGAAACTGTTTGCGGAATCCAGACAAGTAGATCTGAGTCTCACAGATGTAAAGATGTCATTCAAAGAGGTTAGAACATTTGTACACATCACATCACATTAAATGAGAAAAATAAGGTAATAACAGTAGACATGTACTGCTACAGTTCTATCTTTCTCACTCACTTGTTTTACACAAAGACTACCAAGAAAATGGCCGAAGACTTTCAAGAGGAGTTGTCCATCTTTTTTGAAAGTTTTAACATGCATGGTCCTGGAGCTGTTGGAAATGATTTAGACAAAGGTATTTAGTTGTTTTTTTTGTAACTACAACAATAGTTATAATGAGTAATAATCAAGAGCAGCGCATTGATCCATCACATTTTTACTTGTAGGACTATCAATAATGGAATCATATGAAGCAGAGCTTGCGAAAATGGTGGAAGGAAGGCAGGAGCTAGCTAATGCTGAGAAGCTGTTGGACCTTCCTGTCCTTGCATATCCAGAAATTGTCAGCATTCAAAAAGACATGAATGGCTACAGGAAGATTTATGATATCTACCGTGATCTAAAGGTCAGGTTGAAATGTCTGTATTTTAAAATGACAGTAAAACAGAACAACTCTTTCTGCACACATCACATATCTGGATCCTGCTATTGTTTCTCAGATTGCAAAGACCAAGTGGTCTCAGACTTTGTGGGTGGACTTAGATATCAACTTGCTTCAGGGAGGTATTGAATGCTTTGTTCAAGTTTTACGGAAGTTGCCCAGAGATCTGCGAGCCCTGCCTGTGGCCTGCTTTGTCGAGGGCAGAATGAAGGAATTCAGGGATTCTCTTCCCCTTCTGCTGGACCTAAAGAATGAAGCTCTCAGAGAAAGGTCTGTGTTCTCCGTTGATCAAAAACAGTTTTTTTCACCTTCATTGGGTTGAAAACCCACACGGGTTTGCCATTTGGACAAACACGGTCTAGAACGAGTCGAGTTGGTCTTATCTGCTGGGCTTGTGCATACAGTGGTCAGGGATTTGTGCTGAACAATTTACAGTTGAATATAAACATAAAACCTGTTGTAAATGTACAAACTCGAAAGAGTACAGTATGCATGAAATCACAAACTTAACCAAGTTTGTACTTGTTAGACACTGGAAAGAACTGATGAAAAGAACTGGCACAAGCTTTGAGATGAACACAAGCAGTTTCACTCTGGAGAGCATGTTTGCCATGGATCTTCATAAATATGCCGATGTCATCGATGAGATTGTCACTTCAGCTGTAAAAGAGCTTGGTATTGAAAAGGTAAGCCCTTCTCTTTATAGACGATTATGAATTCGAGGCGGATGTTGAAACAAGTATGTAAGCAAGCATGTATGTGTGTCTAAGGGTGTGAAGGAGGTGGTGGAAACCTGGGAAAACATGAAATTCACTGTACAACCCTACAGTAAAGGCACCCAGCAACAGTGTTCCGTGTTGGGTGCGGTGGATGAGATCCTGTCGAATGTGGACAATGATGCCATGAATTTGCAGAGCATGGCAGGGAGCCGCTTTGTTGGGCCTTTTTTGAGCACCATAGAAAAATGGGAGAAAAACCTGTCTCTTATCAGTGAGACCATTGAGGTCAGTCAATGTGGGTCAACCCCCCGACCCCCACCTCTGTCAACAGTTCGACTATTATATAATCAAGGAAAAAACAATCTTTGCACAGGTTTGGTTGCTGGTACAACGGAAATGGATGTACTTGGAGAGCATATTCATTGGCGGTGATATTTCCTCACAGTTACCGGAGGAAGCTAAGAAATTTGACATTATTGACAAAAAGTTTAAAGATGTGAGTCTGTTCTTCAAACATTAACAATCCATAACTGAACTTAAAATGATGTAATATTATTCACTGTGTAGATAATGAGTGAAACACAGAGCGACCCAAACATAAAGCGCTGTTGCCTGCTCCCCAACCGGCTAACAGACCTGCAGACCCTCAGTTTGAGCCTAGAGAGGTGCCAGAAGAGTCTCAACGATTATCTAGATTCGAAACGGGATGCATTCCCACGCTTCTTCTTCATCTCCGATGATGAACTGCTTAGCATTTTAGGGAGTAGTCACCATGAATGTGTGCAGGAACATATGATAAAGGTAAGAGTCTGAAGGAATTTCAAATCATGAATGAACCTGCCTGGTTGTACTTTGTCAAGGTTTGTGAAATAAGACATGAAAAATGCTTCGCATTTCATACTTGTTCCATAAGATGTATGACAACATCGCATCTCTCCGTTTTGATGCGGAGAGCAGTGGGGAGACATCAGCGGGAGCTATGGTGTCTGCAGAGGGTGAAGAGATGGAGTTTCAAAAGCCTGTCTATGTCAAAGGAAGGGTAGAGGAATGGATGACAGGAGTCTTACATGAGATGAGGAGAACTAATCGGCTCATCACTAAGGAGGCAATCTTTCGCTACTGTGAAGACAGAGGGAGGTGTGTGTCGATTGTAAGCGCGTGTGTGTCTGTTTGCGCGTACAACCTTTCCCACCACGAGTCCTCTTGTCGTTCAGGGTGGACTGGATGTCGCTCTTCCAAGGCATGGTAGTGCTGGCTGCAAATCAAGTGTGGTGGACATGGGAGGTGGAGGATGTTTTTAAAAACTTGAATAAAGGAGATCAACATGCTCTAAAGAACTATGCGAAAAAAATGCACCAGCAGATTGATGATTTAGTGTCACGTATAACGCAGCCTATGAAAAAAAATGACAGGCGGAAGATCAACACTGTCCTTATCATAGATGTCCATGCAAGAGATATCGTCGACAACTTTCTCTTGAACAGGTACAGCTCTTAAAGTTTAGCGCTCTGCTACTGTCAAACATGTTTGGCTCCATCACCCACAAATGTGTGAAGGCGAACTTCACTCGTGTTATTTTCTCTTCAGTATTACAGATGCTCGAGAGTTTGAGTGGGAAAGCCAGTTGAGATTCTACTGGGTGCAAGAAGAAGACCATCTTGTTGTTCGTCAATGCAGTGCATCTTTTTATTATGGCTACGAATACATGGGCTTGAATGGTCGATTGGTTATAACTCCTCTGACAGACCGCATCTACCTCACACTCACCCAGGTTTGAGAACATTTGCTACACTTTAAACAAGCAAACATGTGTTGATATGTGTATGTATTTATGATGAAGGCCCTCTCCATGTTCCTGGGTGGTGCTCCTGCTGGACCAGCTGGCACTGGAAAGACAGAGTCCACCAAAGATCTAGCCAAAGCTTTGGGCTTGCTCTGTGTGGTTACCAACTGCGGTGAAGGCATGGACTACAAGGCAAGACACTTACATGCGAAATAAGTGGCGACTGATGAGTCTCGTTTCATGGAGATAAATCATCATTTTCCTATTGTAGGCTGTCGGGAAGATCCTGTCTGGCCTGGCCCAATGTGGAGCCTGGGGCTGCTTTGATGAATTCAACCGTATTGAAGCCGCAGTCCTTTCAGTTATCTCCGCCCAAATCCAAACCATACGCAATGCTCTCATTCTGCACCTGAAAATATTTAACGTAAGTCTGCATTTTTATACATGATTATTTTTATTTCATTTGATTGTTCCCTATTACTTGTACTAACTCCATTTTTTGATATTTTGGAAAACAGTTTGAAGGTCATGAGATTACCCTAGACAGCAGAATTGGAATCTTCATCACCATGAACCCAGGTTATGCAGGGCGCACAGAGCTACCTGAATCGGTCAAAGCCCTCTTCAGGCCTGTGGTAGTGATTGTGCCCGATTTACAACAAATTTGTGAGATCATGCTCTTTTCAGAGGGATTCCTTATGGCCAAGGTGAGTATTTTACCCAGATTCTTAAACTCCAAAATATTTTTTAACAAGACCACACATTTCAATTGAGAAGCATTTGATTACACATTTTCTCTCAAAAAACTCTAATACATATTTTCCACCCTTCATTTATTCAGGACCTTGCCAAGAAGATGACTGTGCTCTATAAATTGGCTCGAGAACAGCTGTCCAAGCAGTCTCATTATGACTTTGGCCTGAGAGCTTTGAAATCTGTCTTAGTGATGGCAGGGGAACTGAAGAGAGGCTCACCAGACATAACTGAGGTAAAATCATCATTTGATAATTGTCAGACATCAAATATGAACTCATTCACTGTCATCCTCGTTAGACCAATCATTTTTTCACTCATTGAGCTGACTACGGCAGTCGATGAGTTAATTTATTCACTACCAGTGCAATAAAAAAATAAATCTTTGACGTCTATACATAAACTAACTATTTCTGATGAACATCTTCAATGGCAGCCTCATCAGTAGAGTGAGTATATGTACACTGGAGAGACAGTAAAATGTATAAATCATTTAATGCAGCAGAGATCACATGACATTTTGCCTAATTAATAAGCAAACAGTTACAAAATTTTATTAGTGGATGACGTAAAATAATCTCTCCTTTTCTCATTTCATCAGTTGTTTTTAATGCAGTGATAACTTTGAGTTCAAACAAGCAAAACTAATTTAATACAGTAAAGACTGAACTGTTTCTTTCAGGATGTGGTTTTGATGCGAGCCTTGAGGGACATGAATCTACCAAAGTTTGTATATAAAGATGTGCCTCTGTTCCTTGGACTGATCTCAGACCTGTTTCCTGGTCTGGAATGTCCTCGCGTTTGCTATCCTGACTTCACCGATGCTGTAGAAGAGGTCCTTCGAGAGAACAATTACATCTCGCTACCAAGCCAGGTGTGTCATTTTTCATGACGTCTTATTATTCAGGGTTTCTTGTGTGCAGCTGAAACATGGCTTGACTTTCAGCAACAACTAATATATTTTAGTTAAATCTTCTACAACACCATACTCACTATTGTGTCTGTGCTTTCAGGTGGATAAAGTAGTGCAAATGTACGAAACAATGATGGTACGACACACAACTATGATAGTGGGCCCAACGGGTGGAGGGAAATCAGTTGTAATCACCACTTTATGTCAGGCTCAAACAAAGTTAGTGTTAATTCATATTTACTACTTTTTAACTCAGTAAAATTGCTGCATATATACATTACGGTCTTCAATCCCTCGCCGCCAGATTGGGATTACATACCAAATTGTACCCGGTGAATCCCAAGGCTGTGAGTGTCATTGAACTGTATGGTGTCCTGGATGCTGACACTCGAGACTGGACTGATGGAGTCTTATCTAACATCTTCCGTGACATCAATAAACCCACTGACAAAAAAGAGAGGAGGTAAAAAACAAGAAGAAGAACATATTATTGAGATATAAAATAATACATCACTTTTCAAAGTAAATAATATGTCAAAGTAAATCATGTTAATTTGTACACAATGGACTTATAAACTCACAGATATATCCTGTTTGATGGGGATGTGGATGCTCTTTGGGTCGAAAACATGAATTCGGTAATGGACGACAACAAGCTCCTTACTTTGGCTAATGGGGAACGGATTCGTTTACAAGGTCATTGTGCTCTGCTCTTTGAGGTCAGTATGTATTTACGTCAATCGCAATATGTGTATATTAATAACTAGAGATTGACTGATGTGCTTTTTCAGGGCCACTACTGAAACCGATTATCGGTAGTAAAGGAGGCCGATATTTAAAGCCAATATTAATTTCAAAGATTATTTATTGTAGCAGAAGGGAAACTGTTTCAATAATACAAACCCCAACACTTACCTTCATTGCAAATTAGCAGCTGGGTGGGTGTTAGCTTACATGCTGCTCAGGTCCTCCACTGTTTACTAGCGTAGGATAGCCTAGCAGGCTAGTAGGGATTCACGACAAGGCAATGCGTCTTTATTTACAGTATATAGCCCATTTAATATGTGTGTTGTGTGTGTGTGTGTGTGTGTGGGGGGGGGGGGGTACTGCCATTTATGGCTTTCATTACTGATTGGCTCTGACTATTGTGCAGCTAACCAATCAGATGCTACTATGGGCTGAAGGAACAGTAGAAAGGGGTTAGGGTTATACAATGTATGGTCACAGAGGCATAATGACAGAATTTATCAGCCATAAGTTTAAAATGGCTCTTCTCCAATTAAAAAAGTTTGATGCGGATATGCACCAATATGTTGACTATCAGTCCCGATGATCAACCCGGCAGATAATTGGTCTAATCCTACTAATAGCATATATTGTTTGTATTTATGATGGCAGGTTGGAGATCTGCAGTATGCTTCGCCAGCTACTGTCTCCCGCTGTGGAATGGTTTTTGTGGACCCCCAAAATTTACGATACACTCCATACTGGCAGAAGTGGTTGTCAATTAAAACCAGCAAAGTACAATATTCTCGCTATGTTACAGTACTCAGACACTATCTACAATTTTAACTTTTCCATTATGTGTGTAATTTTACAGGAACAAGAAGTGCTGAACAAACTTTTTGAAAAATACGTGCACAGATTGATCGACATGATTGTGGAAGGAATTGTCGATGGGAAACAAGCGGGGAAACTGAAGACTGTTGTTCCTCAAACTGAAGTGAATATGGTAAGATGGGACCCGACGGTCTTTGAACGTATGCAAGAATGTGTTGAAAATGGAAATTAGAATCTCTCTGATCCAAGAGAGACCTGATGGTGCTTCAGATTTATGTTGATGTTATGTTCAGGTATCCCAGCTCTGCATGACTCTTGATGCCCTACTTGAAACTGAAAATCAAAGTGCTTCGGTGCTGGAGTGTTACTTCCTGGAAGCTCTGTACTGTTCTCTCGGTGCCACATTGTTGGACAACGGAAAGGACAAATTTGATGATTTAATCAAACGACTTTGTGGCTTAACAATTGTAAGTGATGACAAAACATTGGCTGGACCCGATGAGATCCCAGGTAAGAGATGCTTTTTTTCTTCTTTTTTTTTTGCAATTGATATGAACTTTGTTCAAACAACAATATAAAATCAACAGCTTGTTTCTGTATGGATTTAAATCCGTTATCTGTTGATGTTTGGTATTTGCTTGTATGAATTATTCAGGGTACCTGCCTACTCTCTTTGACTTCCATTTTGATGGAACGCAGCAGAAGTGGGTTCCCTGGCGTCATCTGGTCACCAAATACATTCATAATAATGAAATGAAATTTGCTGATATTCTGGGTAAGAACATTATGTAAAGTGTAATTTACTGGTTCTGCTGGATTTTAACCAAGATTTATATTAACTGATCTTTCTTCCCGCTAATATTTCAAATATTTGGCCTTTGCCTCAGTCCCAACTGTGGACACCACAAAAACGAGCTGGATCTTGGAACAGATGGTAAAGATAAAGAGGTCCGTTCTTTTGGTGGGGGACCCCGGAACATCTAAAACAGCCACTGTTCATAATTTTCTGAAAAATCAAAATGGAGAAAGAAGTGTGAGTTCACCAGCCAGGCATTGCAAGATTTATGACTCCTCTAATTTATTTAATGTCGTTGATATTTCCCAACAGATTACTTTGACTATCAACCTTTCGTCAAGAACAACATCAATGGACCTCCAGAAAAACCTAGAGACCAATATTGAGAAAAGGACCAAAGATATATATGGTCCTCCAATGGGCAAACGATTACTGGTTTTTATAGATGACATGAATATGCCGAAGGTATCAACCGCACACATTTTATTTACTTGACTACATATCTGCTAGACTAATTTGAATCAAAAGATTGTATTATTTGGCTTCCTTTCTATTCCTCTGCAGGTGGATAGTTATGGCACTCAACAGCCAATCGCACTTCTGAAGCTCTTATTGGACAGAGGTGGCATTTATGATCGAGGGAAGGATCTCACCTATAAAATCCTCAAAGACCTTAGCTTCATCGCCGCCATGGGGAAGGCAGGAGGTGGGAGGAACGAGGTGGATCCCCGCTTCATTTCACTCTTCAGTGTCTTTGGTGTCCCTTTCCCTACTTTGGAGTCCCTCAAGCTGATTTATTCCTCCATTATCAAAGGCCACACCAAAGTAAGTATCGCTGGTCACAAAGCATTTCACTCTATGCACCCTATAATTCATTTGATTGAATATTTTAGCACTTTGAGGATGCGGTACAAAAGGTGTGCGATAGTATCACATTCTGCACTCTGGAACTGTACAACAGCCTTGTTAAAGGCCTGCCTCCAACTCCAGCAAAGTTTCACTACATCTTTAACCTGCGAGACCTATCGAGGATCTACAATGGCCTGACCCTCACTCAGCCTGATAGGTCTGATTCTCTCAATTCATTCTTATGACATGCGGCATTGTGATGATTTGTGTGCGTGCACTTACCATTTGCTTTCATTTAATTGAACAAAAACAGATTTTCGACCGTATCTGCGTTTGTACGGGTTTGGAGAAACGAGTGTCTAAGGGTTTTCCATGACAGACTCATTGATGAAAAAGACAAAGACCTGGTATGTACTCAGTTTTTGTAATAATTCATAAAAAATACATTATATGCAGTATTTATGTGTAAACAATGTATACAGTATAGTAAAGCTATACTGTCTTTCAACTGCCAACTGAGCTTCAATTCACTAAATCATATTACTTTCAAGATTTAATTCCACATTTAAATATGTTTTTCTTTTTTTTACCAACAGGTTCAGGGCTTTATAAAGAACTTAGTTGAGCTGCGTTTCAAGGCAAACCAGGGGGATGTTATGAGAGACCCGATTCTTTTTGGGGACTACAGAGTAGCCCTGAGTAAGACTGAGCCAAGGGTATATGAGGACTTGCTGGATTATGAAGCTTGTAAAGCGCTATTTCAGGTATCATGGTGTAATTATCAATTAAGTGTTCATTTTGGTTGGAAATTGAACAGAAGTAAAAAAGACCAGTGTTGTGTTCTGCAGGAGATTCTTGAGGAATACAATGAAAGGATATCCAGTATGAGTCTAGTGCTCTTCAATGATGCCCTCGAACATCTGACCCGCGTGCACCGTATTGTCCGCATCGATCGTGGTCATGCGCTGCTTGTGGGTGTGGGAGGTTCAGGCAAGCAATCCATCACCAAGCTTGCTGCCTTTGCTGCTGATTGTGAGGTTGGGACACACAAAACAATTGCAAGTTTATTGAAAAAAAAATAATAATATAAAAGTCTCAAACGGCTGCCAGAATAAGCAATCTGTTTAGCTCTACAAACCCCAATTTAATTGACATTGGGAAATGTGTTAAACTAATAACAATAGTTGATTTGCAAATCTTTTTCAACCTAAAGTTTTATTCATTTGCTTACACCACAAACACGATATGCAATTGAATTTGATGCAACACATTCCCCCAAAATACTGTGACAGGGGCAGCAAAAGAAGGAGAAATTTGAGAAATGCTTACAAACATTGTGCAAATGAACATATTTATTGGAAACAAGTGAGTGTCACGATTGTATGTAAACGCATACCCAAGGGTTTAGTTTTTCACAAGCATGGAAGCAACTGTGCGAGCAGAGTCTCGTGACAGTTTGTGTTCCTTAGTTACAATTGCATGAAATAATGTATTCTTTTGGTTGAAAAGGATTTACAAATCATTGCATTCTATTTTTAATGTACATTTTTCACAGTAACACAACTTTGTAATTGAGCTTTGTGTTTGAAATGACATCTTAAAGTTTTAATAGAAGACTTTCTTCGTCATGAACGATTCCCCAGGTTTTTGAGATAACACTCAGCCGAGGATACTGCGAGTCAAGCTTTCACGAAGATTTGAAAACATTGTATTTGAAGCTTGGCATTGAAAATAAGACCATTGTATTTCTTTTTACCGACGCCCATGTTGCCGAAGAAGGTATTTTAGAGCTCATAAACAACATGCTGACATCAGGTTGGACTAACTCTTTACAGTAATCTATGTCCTAGTTCATACTAAATTTAGTTTCCCAATGTAAGAATTCACCTGTTGTCCTGTATTCATGCTGGCTTCTGTAGGTATCGTTCCCGCGCTGTTTCCTGATGACGAGAAAGAGTCCATTCTCAACCAGTTGCGTGAAGAGGTCCTCAAAATGGGATTGGGTTCTTCGAAAGACAGCTTGTGGCAGTATTTTATCAATAAATGTGCCAGCAACCTACACATTGTTTTAGGTATGTCTCCAGTGGGAGATACCCTGAGAACACGGTGCAGGAACTTCCCAGGTAAAACTGTTTTTGAGTCTGAATCGGAGTTTGTTTTTAACCCATTCAATATTACTGATTGCTGCAGATGTCAAAAATGTATTTTTAATGAGTTTAATTATTCTCCAGGTCACTATATGTCGCTGGTATATGTCATCAAATAAAATATGCATGTAATCAATAACTAACCTAATCTGCCATTTCGGGAAAGAACATTTTAACTCATTAACTGCCATTGACAGCTACAGACATCAAAGAGCGGTTTTTACTAGACTGAATTATTTAGTATCGCTTATAATTAATTACATTATGTTTCATCTTGTTTTTTGTTTTTTTTCAGGCCTAATGAACAACACTGTGATAGACTGGTTCTTACCATGGCCTCCACAGGCATTGAGTGCTGTCGCTGAGTTTTTTCTAGGTTTGTAGTGCATTTAGTGCATTTACCTAGATGATTTGCTCCTTGCTTTAGGAATCTGTTTGTCTCAAAAATCATAAAATGCTCAAACTGTGCGAAAGACTCAATACCATCCTAGTAACCTTGATATTCAATTTGATCACATTCCAAGTGTTGACTTTGGTTGCAGACATAATCTGTATCTAGCATGAATCATTAGGTTTTGCTCTTTGTTGTTGATTGCCCTTATGAATCAATATTATTTTCAGGAAAACTATCAAATATGATATTATTTTCTGTACAAACATTTTTTTTCAGTTAAAACCCCCATGGTTTTTCCTGAGAATTACTTACTCTATCACAAAACGATAACCCTGTCAAATTACATTAACACAGAAAACCCACCTTGACACCCACCTTAACACCTTTCTCGTCCAGTGAAATTGTACGTTATTACTTTCTGCGTGTCTCTTTTGAGGTTGAGAAAATTACCTCCTCATGCTGCTGTTTGGGGGCCGACTGCCATCTACACTCATAAGTTTTCCTTTGGTGGCCACACCAGGACTTTTTCCCTCTTAGTTGGCAATGTTATGTTTTGGGAAATGAGAAACGAGATTGGGGCCTTCCATGAGGTGCCTGCAAGGGTCAGAAATAAGGTCACAATTCTTCTTTGAAACAACACCAGAGAACCGGCGAATGCTTTGCTTCGAAACGCCGTACATACTAATGTATGTATGGTTTAGGCTCCAAACCAATACTTTAGGTACTAATTTACTAAAAGTACCGTAATACATTTTTTTAGGTACTGGAGTACTGAACGAATCAATTACTGTACTTTAGCACTTAATTACCTAAAGGAATCAATTAGTTTGGTTCTTGGTTGCCTAAAGTAATTGATTATCTTCGTACTTAAATACCGATATTACGGAGTATGGACCTAAACTAATGAATAGCTTTAGTGACTTAAGTACTAAAGTAATATATTACTTTAGTGCTTATTTCATTAAGTCCCAGCCAATTTTAGTCAAACACGTAAAAAAAAAAAAAAAAATACTCATAATAAGCACCTCGGATTATACCAGAGAGGCTCTGTAGGATTGCCTGGACTCCTAAAAAGTAAAAATATGTCTTATTAGTTATTTTTGCCACTTGCAGGCACCCTATAGAAGACCACAATCTCGTTTGTCACTTCCTAAAACATAACGTTGCCAACTATTTGCTCTGCAACCATCCATAATTTCGGGAAATCTATACGATTTACATCAGATAGGAGAAATTCATATTTCATTTCAATTCTACGGTGTATGCATAATAAATTGGAAAACAATGATTATCTGAGAAGATTACGTTGCATAAATTCGAATAATTAATCAGAATTCTTCATCACAAAAAACAAACACTTTCAGACAATGCTGCCTATTTTCCCCACCACTGGTTTCATGAATTGTGTGTGTGCGTGATTATAATATTGCAACTGTGATTCTTGTTTCTTGACTTATTTTTACAGGTGAAAATGAAATGATTCCAAGAGAACATGCTCAAGCTGTTATAGAGCATGTCTGCTTGGTCCATAAATCGGTTGGCAACTACAGCACGCTGTTCCAGCAAAAACTTCGACGTTCTAACTATGTCACTCCAAAGAACTACTTGGACTTCATTAACACATATTCTAGCCTTCTGCGCGAAAAGGACCAGTATATTCTGGGTAAGTGCATGAAAAGTATTGTGATCATTTCATTTCATAGTGAAAAGCTGCAAGGAGACGAGAATTTATGGTTTCCAGCGCAATGCGAGCACCTAGAAGGGGGGTTGGATAAACTGAAGGAAGCCAGTGTGCAACTGGATGAGCTCAACATCAAACTGGCAGAACAGAGGGACGTGCTTGCTGAGAAGTCCGCAGCCTGTGAGACCATGCTGGTCGAGATTGCCTCGAACACCACTGTGGGTCAGTGAAAATTCGCAACACTTCATTTGAATTGTCATAGTTTAAAAACTAGCATACTAGCTGTACTGTGGGGTTTTTAAACACCGGTGTTAAATGAAAGCGTTCCCTTTTAGCCGAGGAGAAAAAGACACTGGCAGAAGACAAAGCCAAAGAGATTGAAGAGCAAAACAAAGTGATTGCTGTCGAAAAGTTAGAAGCCGAAACGTCCCTGGCTGAAGCTCTGCCGGCGTTAGAAGCAGCTCGCGTTGCCTTACAAGACCTTGATAAATCTGATGTCACTGAGATCAGGTAAATTCTCTTTTTATGACAGTCAGAATTAATTGTTGTCCAAAAAAACAACCTATTGATCTAAATTCTAAACTATAGCTGAATGGCACGCCTATCCAACTATCTGCCTTTTTGTCTGTTCCCTCTCCATTTAGATCATTTGCAAAGCCACCCAAGCAAGTACAAGTGGTGTGTGAGTGTGTCCTCGTGTTGTGTAAAAAAAAGGAAATCAGCTGGCAAGCCGCCAGGGCGATGATGTCAGATCAAGGATTTCTCCGTTCACTGTTGGAAATGGACTGTGATGCTATTAGTGCAAATCAGGTCAAGACTGTCAAAGGTACGTCAACTTCCTGATGAATTAGGGTCCAATAATACATCAAATTGATCTTGCGTGTGAAGTATGCTGTCCGTTAAAGTGTAAACCTTGAGTGCTCCGTTTCATAGGCTTCCTGAAGAACCTTGGGACCAGCCTTGAGGAAATGCAAGCGATCAGCAAAGCGGGCTCAGGAATGTTCAAATTTGTAGAGGCTGTTGTTGGTTACTGTGAAGTTGCCAGAGAGATAAAGCCCAAAAGAGACAAAGTAATGTAAAATCAGTGACAAGAGTTATGTTTGATTATGTTTACGTTTAGTCATGTCAGAATGAACAGTAAAGGGACATCACTCATAATTTGCAGGTGGCGCGTCTCGAAAAAAACTTCTTTCAGAGTAAGAGGGAGCTGGAGCTCATTCAAAGTGAACTCGGTAATATCCAGACAGAGCTGATGGTTCTCAGAGATAAATATCAAAATGCGATTGGGGAGAAACAGAAACTTCAAGAGGAGGCTGAGCTTATGGAGAGAAGACTGGTAGCTGCTGACAAACTTATCTCGGGCTTGAGCTCTGAGAACGTGAGGTGCGATACCCATGAAAACTCTTTAACAGCCCTTCGTAAGAGAGGATGCCTTTTTTTTAATTATTCCTTTCTTGTGTCTTCTATTTTCAGGTGGACACATGATTTAGAGGAGCTGAGACAGCGACGTGTGCGTCTCCTCGGAGATAGCCTACTCTCCGCTGCCTTCCTCAGCTACGAGGGAGCCTTCAGCTGGGACTTCAGGAATGAGATGGTGTATGAAACATGGGTTGCTGACGTAATTGAGAGAAATATTCCCTTGAGCCAGCCTTTTAAAGTTGATAACTTACTAACAGATGAAGTAGAAATCAGCAGGTGAGAAGGCATTAACGTGGTTGGAATGAACTAGCTATTCATTTCTTAATTTTGACTGAACATCCCAATGACCACATGGGAACTTGCAGATGGGGGTCAGAGGGTTTGCCCCCAGACGAACTGTCAGTCCAGAATGGAATCCTCACAACAAGAGGCAGCCGTTTCCCCATGTGTATCGACCCTCAACAGCAAGCCCTCAACTGGATTAAGAAAAAGGAGGCAAGCAACAACCTCAAGGTACAGAAAGTGCTGTACTGGTTCATGCGCTGCATTGTTGCGGTTCACACATTTCAGAATAGCTTTTTTTACACTGAATAAAAGAAAGCCAAAAATGTGACACTTTTGCCCACAGGTCTCATCCTTCAATGATCCAGACTTCCTAAAACATCTTGAGATGGCCATCAAATATGGGTTCCCCTTCCTTTTCCAAGATGTAGACGAGTATATTGATCCTGTGATTGACAATGTCCTGGAGAAGAATTTGAAAGGAGCAGAAGGCAGGCAGGTTGTCATGCTTGGTGACAAAGAGGTGGACTATGATCCCAACTTCAGACTTTACCTCAACACTAAACTGGGAAACCCAAAGTTTTCTCCCTCTGTGTTTGGAAAAGCCATGGTCATCAATTACACCGGTAAGACTCTCTGGTTTCACAACCACACTTTTCGTGCATTCTATCCTCAGCTCAAGTTGTTTTATCCATCACGTTGCATAAAGTGACCCTGAAGGGCCTGGAGGACCAGTTGCTCAGTGTTATAATGGGCTTTGAGAAGAAGGAGCTGGAAGAGCAGCGCGAGTTTTTGATCCAAGAGACGAGCGACAATAAGAAGCTGCTGAAGAACCTTGGAGACACTTTGCTAAGGGAGCTGGCCACCTCCACGGGCAACATGTTGGACAACACCGAGCTGGTCTACACCTTGGAGGAAACCAAGTCCAAATCCAGTGAGGTCAGTTTGCCAAACACGAGGAAAACACTTTGTTGGGCATCCTATTTGACTGTGTGTTCATGCGACCGTCAGGTATTTGAAAAACTCAAGTTGGCGGTGACAACATCCAAGGATATTGACGTTCTCCGAAACGGGTATCGTCCCGCAGCCAAACGTGGAGCTATTTTATTCTTCGCGCTGACAGAAATGGCTCTAGTAAACAGCATGTACCAGTACTCTCTCGCCTCTTATCTGGAAGTGTTTGACTTTTCCCTGCGCAAGTCTCCACCAAATGCAGCTCTTCCAAAAAGACTGGAAAACATCAGGGACAGTCTGACGTATAATGTATATAATTATGGCTGCACGGGTAAGGCACTTTGGTTTACTGTCTTTTTCTCTCACCGCATAATCTGGCATGCTCGTTTTTGTTCGCAGGTCTGTTTGAGAAACACAAGCTTCTCTTCTCGTTCAACATGACCATCAAGATTGAGCAGGCAGAAGACCGAGTACCCCAGGAGGAACTGGAGTTTTTCATCAAAGGTGACACACAGTCCTGCGCTGAGGTTACAGTACATTGCAGTGAGCATTAGCGCTAACGGCAAACCGTCTTTGTCTTTCGCAAAGGAAATCTGTCCCTGGAAAAGAGCTCACGCAAAAAAACTTGCAACTGGCTGCCCGATTCTTGCTGGGAAGATTTAGTGAAACTATCTGAGCTTTTTCCCGGGCAGTTTGACTCTTTGCCGGATGATGTTTGTAGACATTCAGCAGAGTGGCAATCAGTAAGCGGCGGCTCTTTGATTATAACGTACCTAACCCTTTACCTTATGGACCGACCGAGTGAGCTTTTGCTTCTCCGCAGTGGTTTGACTTAGATGCACCAGAACAGGCTCAACTGCCAATGAGATATGATGACAAGCTGACAGACTTTCAGAAGTTACTCCTACTGCGCTGTTTCCGTGTTGACAGAGTCTACAGAGCCATCACCGACTATGTCACTATTACCATGGGCGAGAGGTCCTTTCTGTTTCATTTATTCAATGCATTCAAGACTATTATATTTAGGATAAATGTTTAAATCAGGTTTAGGGTTAGGGTTAACATGCTTTTTGGTCAAATATTGTTCCTCTCTTTCTTCATAGATATGTTCAACCTCCCGTGATCAGTTTTGATGTTATATATGAGCAGAGCACTCAGTTCTCCCCCATTGTTTTTATCTTGAGCCCTGGTTCTGACCCTGCCTCTGACCTCATGAAACTGGCTGACAGGACTGGCTTTGGAGGAAAGCTCAAGTTCCTTGCTATGGGTCAGGGCCAGGAAAAGGTACCGTAAATTTATTTTCTATTCTTTTTATCACTCCAAGAGGTGCTCATTGCACCATATGAGGCATGGACTGCCTATCTCACAAATGCTAGACATATTATGATATATAATGGTTGGACAATTCTTTCCAGTCCTTGAATAGGTCATATGACCAGGTGGACCCGGTGGTCACCGTATACGTCACAGCATTCAGAAAATATGTCAATACTTAGTAACAAACAAATCGAACAGATGCTAAAAGGAATCCAAAAGGCAACAGGAAATGAGGAAGGAAAGATAAGGGAAAGGCTTGAACAAAAAACATAGAAAAAATAACATTCATTCAAAGAAAATTTCATTAAAAGAAAAGAAAAAAACTGCTAACCAAACATAAAACATCAAATGACTGAGAGATCCGAATGCATTTTGGAACTAATCAAGAAACTCCATCTTCTTCAATGCTGCTCATGATTACATTCACTTTTCAGCAATAACTGAAATACTGAAGTTGTATCTTCTTTGTAGGTTTTGGACGCAGTTTAATTTTATTTATGTCAGAAATATATGTCCACTACCGTACTTGAAACTCAAACGGTAACAAAGCCTGTGAAAGATAATGCCCCCCCCCTCCCCCTCCTTCTTAAGGTTGCTTTGCGCCTCCTGGAACGAGCGGCATCGCGTGGCCAGTGGTTGATGCTACAGAACTGCCACCTGCTGGTGAAGTGGCTGAAAGATTTGGAGAAGTGCATAGAGAGGATCACCAAACCTCACCCCAGCTTTCGTCTTTGGTTGACCACCAACCCGATTGATGACTTCCCCATCGGCATCCTTCAAAAGTCTCTGAAGGTAGAATGACCAGCTCTCTTTCCTTGGAGCAATATTACTCTATTTGAGACATAAACTGGCTTAAATGTTTCTCTCTTGCTTCTTCCATGGTTTGGCGTGAGTAACGGTCGCATGTTGCCATATCCTGCAGGTTGTCACCGAGGCTCCCAATGGTCTCAAGCTCAACATGAGAGCCACCTACTCTAAAATCACGCACGAGACTATGACTGGATGCCCGCACTCCGCCTTCCGCAGCCTGGTCTATGTGCTGGCTTTCTTCCATGCCGTGGTGCAAGAGAGGCGCAAGTATGGCAAAATTGGATGGAACGTCCCCTATGATTTCAGCGAGTCCGACTTCCTGGTATGTGGTACGAACAATGACCCCTTGGGCCGGGCCGGACCTTTCTTGAGTTACCTCGGTGTTGCAACCTTGCTCGACAGGTGTGTTTGGAGATCTTGAACACCTACTTGACCAAAGCTCACAACCAAAAAGAGAGCAACATTCCCTGGGGGAGCATTAAATACCTTATAGGGGAGGTTGGTTTTTTTTTTAGATTAAAGCACATCATATCACAGTTCCACACTTTGAAATACTGCATTTGCATATTTTACAGGTGATGTATGGCGGACGAGTCATTGATAGTTTTGATCGCAGGGTACTGACTGTCTATATGGATGAGTATTTTGGCGACTTCCTCTTTTATGAGTTTGAGCAGTTCCACTTTTTCAAAAACTGTGAGGTCGACTACAAGATCCCTCCAAATGGACCCAGGGCTCTTTATATTGGTCAGTTTTGAATTTCTTCCCTTTGTTTACCTTATTGTAAGACTACAGGTCTGTAGGACTGTAGGTCACTTCTCCTTCATGACTTGGTTACAGATGAGATTGAGTCCTTGCCATTGACAAACACCCCTGAGGTAATGGGTCTACATTCAAATGCAGGGATAGGCTACTACACACAAGCTGCTAAAGACATGTTGGTGCATCTAATAGACCTGCAACCACAGACCGGTATGCTGTTGCAGTTATCCTCCATTTCTCTCAAATTATTGTATTTTGCAGTATGTAGTGTTGCATAAGGTTTCTGAAAGGGCTACCTAGGAAAAATATTAATATCTTCACAGAAAATAGTTTTTACTTAATACTGCAGCTCTTTCAAATTGGCTTATTTTTACTTCCTTTTACTCAAGAGATGTTTAAAAAACAAAATGCCTTTGCTTTAGGTGAGTCTGGCAGAAGCATCAGCAGGGATGAGTACATCACTCAGGTGGCCCAGGACATTCAGGACAAGTTGCCAGCAGTATTTGACCTGGATGTTATCCGCAAGAAATTTGGCACCGAGATTTCTCCTACATCAGTGGTGCTCCTCCAAGAATTGGAGCGCTTCAACAAGCTGGTGGTCCGCATGAAGCGCTCTCTGGCTGAACTGCAAAGGGTGAGAGGGAAGAACACATTTTGGTCTCTTATTGTGCCTTTGTAGACTTGGTATGGATTTGATTATCTGGTGTGTCCAGGCCTTGGCCGGTGAAGTGGGAATGAGCAGTGAGCTGGATGAAGTTGCCCGGGCCTTTTTTAATGGTCAGCTTCCTATTATTTGGAAGAGTTTTGCACCTGACACCCTCAAGTCTCTGGGCAACTGGATGATTCATTTCAAGAAGCGATTTGAGCTGTATAGATCATGGGTGAGGATTGATGCTCACAAAGTGATCCACTCTACATTTGTGCACATTACAAAATCACTGACAACTTTGTCCATTAAAAGGTCAATGAATCAGAGCCAAAGGTCATGTGGTTATCAGGGTTGCACATCCCTGAATCCTACCTGACGGCCCTAGTTCAAGTAGCATGTAGAAGAAATGGTTGGCCTCTGGATCTTTCCACACTTTACACTGAGGTGACACGCTACCGTGAAGAGGATGAAGTCAGTGAAAAACCTGCTCAAGGTAATGAAGCGAAACCCTTTGGATTGAGTGTCATTTGGTAAACTGTACATAGAGGCTGGTTTCTTGCAGGCTGTTTGGTGTCTGGTTTATACCTGGAGGGAGCTGACTGGGACATGGATGTCGGCTGCTTAGTAAAGAGTAAACCAAAAGATCTGGTGGTTCAGCTGCCCATTCTCAGAGTCGTCCCCATTGAGACCCAACGTCTCAGGTTACAGGTGTAGACCACACTCCATGTTCTATTGTTGTCTATTTTATGGTTAATCACCAACTGTTTTTGTCAATTTTTGTATGTGTTATGTTCCACAGAAAACATTGCGGACCCCGGTGTACACTACATCGCTACGGAGAAATGCAATGGGTGTGGGGTTGGTGTTTGAGGCTGATCTCTTCACTACGGAGCACATTTCTCACTGGGTGCTCCAGGGTGTCTGTTTATTTCTTAACACTGACTAAAAACCATCATTGTTATTGTTATTGTATTTTTTATTTTATTATTCATGATTTAACAACCATCTTGAAGGTCACCAGCCACTTGCAGGGCACAAATGAACAACCATTCACACTCACATTCAGACCTACGGACAATGCATCACTTATGATGCATGTTGGTTTTCAAGGGGGAAGATGGGAGGAAACTACCTGAAGAAGACACACACAGGCAAGGAGGGAACATCCAAACTATGCACAGGAAGGTCAGATATGAAATCACAGCTTCACAGTCAGGGGTTTATCCTAATCATCTACGCTGACAACAATATTATTTTCATCATTCATATGATCACCATTAATATTATTATGATAATGATGCTTATGATTATTTTGTTTTTATTACCAGCTAGGCACCTGTACAGACTAGAATGAGATCCATTACAATATAATACATGTAAAAAAAAAAAAAAAAAAAAAAATCTGCCCTTACAAAATAAGTTATGTCAAATAAAATATGTTAAAAAAATCGATCAGAAAATCTTTCTTTTATTTTATTTTTATTTTTGTGCTTGTAGTGTTGTACGTATTTTCTACCAGATCCATTCAAATACTATACATACCTCATGGATTACGTGTTTGGAAATGTTATAAAAGGAAGCGTTTGGAAATGTTATAAAAGAAGGCTGCGTACTCCGACCTCTAGATGGCGGTAAATTACTGTAAGGCCAGATTGATAACTTTCCAACTGCCAGTAGAAGTGGCCACGGTTGCCGATGTCCCATGCTTGTTTGGAAGGTGTCAGTAGGAGCGATGTCTTTTGATGAACTTCTGACGAGTCTGAAAAACTGCGTCATCATCGAGGAGCAAACGGTTGCAAATGGCAATCCAAAACTCGAGCTCGTTTTGGATAAACTTTCGGAGTGCTCCAGGTTTGTTATTTTCCTGTATATAGACTATTGGCACCCTTGGGGATGACAATTTCACCCCTATGCACACTATAATCGGAACAGGAGCGACGTTAAAAGGAGCAAGGAGCGCTGTTTGCAGGAGGCTGGCCAACTATTGAAGAAAGTGAAGCTTCATGTCCTGGATCGTGATCACCTTCAGCTTCTAGTTAGACTTCTTGTCTCCTTGCAGCTGCAAATGGTGCACATATCTACGGCCTGTACTAAAGTAGACCAGGTTAGCTTTCGTAATATGCTGTCTGTTTCACTATTCGAATTAAAAGTGTCATCTCACGACTGCTTCTTGCTTCTGTTCAGATGTTGCAACATCTGGCAATGGTGGATCATCAGTTGGTGTTTGAAGAGATCTCCTGTTTCAGCTCTATTGTACACTGTGAGCAGGTACACAAGAACATCTTCAGTTCTTTTTTTTTTTTTGCTGAGATTTAAAAACGAAAGAAAAGTTGCAGCTAGATAATGCTGGACCTTTTATTTTTCCAGATATTCACAGAGGAAGAGCTTCAGAGAGGTTTGTGTTGACCTTCTGTTTGTACACTTTTTTTTTTATACAGTTATAGTAGTGCTACATATGAATAAATAGGATAATAAACAATAGATTACATTAGGATCACATGCTGTTGTTCAGTTTTATCAATGTTTTTATAATTTTGATTGCCGTTTGCAGTGATGTAGAACTCTTAGAGAGGGCACCCATTCTTTTAAATAGAGAAACAGATACTTGAATAAATAAAAGACAAAATACGGATTCAATATTTTTAAATACAGAAATTAGGTTCAAATTGATGTAAGTACAAAAGTAAAATGTAAACGTAAGTTCTTACTTTCCGTTATATATGATATACCTATTCGGATATCTGCACAGCGGAAAAAACTGCACACACAAATAGTTTTCTCTTTTATTAACTTGATTGAACTGCTAAATTAGCCACCTATATTTTTGTTTATAGGTAGAAGAGTGTGGAAGAGGTGTTAGCACGACCACATGGAGTTTACATAATTGTAAATTTAAAAAACTTGCAAATAAATGTGTTCTTAACGACCAACAGTATGTTTTAAATATAATCGTAGGTCTAATAGTCATTAAATTATATTGCATGGGGGGTGGCACTCCTCCGGCGGCCGCCATATTTAAATCATTGTCCCTTTATGTCACTGCCATACCTGTTTTTTTTCCACCAACCTTTTAACTTCTTTCTATTTCATTTTATGTTGTGTTATTGTCTGTGATCACTCAAAAAAAAAAAAAAGCACATAATGTTCACATTATTTAGCAGTTTTTTTGCAGAGACCGAATGTTTGATTATGTCTTTTATTCCCACTTTTAGCTTCTATGTTCCTGGAGGTTAGCGCCGTGGGCCGTGATGTGTGGCGAGAACTCTGGCCTCCCTTTCTGGAAAAATTATCCAAGTTCTTCCCTTTAATACTGCAACAAGAGTCACTGCGAGATGGACAACTTTGTTACCTTGCTGTGAAGGTTAGTATTTTTTGGGGAAAGGTACAAAATCCAAGACCTCCATCACAGCTTGTCATGCTGTCCTCATTATGTCATCTACAGGTTTGTCTCCAGATATTCCAGCTGTTGGCTAAAGAGGTGTCTTTTGCAGTATGGAACAAAAACGAGAGAAGCCCAGCCATGAAGAAAATCTTACAGGCTCTCACAGAGATAATCTTTGGACAGGTTTGTTATTAATTCATTTTCGTGCCAATTTTTTGAAGCCTAAATACACTCAGTAAGTTGTTGACAACATCTTCTTCCTCGACTTATCTTCAACTTTGTCTTTTTCGTAGTGTTAAGTGCTGTTTGTAGTTGGCAGTGGTGTCGATTTGTTCCCTATAGCTACATACAGTATGTGAGAAACGTCACTCACCGATATGTCTGTAAAGTAGATGTGATCCATCACTTGGATCTCATTAGATAATGCAAGCGAAAACTCCTTAATGGTCAAATTATTGTCCTGCATGTACTGGTTCATTTTCTTCCATCTAGTATTGTGTGTCCCGCAGAGCTGGAACAGAGACACTCGTCTTTTGGCGGGGACTGCCGTGGCCATGCTCATCAACACGGCGTCGGAGAGCTGCGCAGGTGCAGCTGCTGCCTCGAGTATTTTACGGAGTTCTCATTCAGGTACAGTATCACTGCTGACCAGCCAAATTCTGTTTGGACTTCCTGTGTTGTGATGAAGAGGTTCTGTAAAATTATATTCCTTTTTTTTTTTTTAAACAAGTAATCTCATATTGATTTTCTTTATATAAATGTGACCACTCATGGACCTCTAACAAAGTTTTATTTCTGAAGAGCCAAGGCTGGTGACTGTGGGGGTCCTTCAGGTGCAGTGTAGCCCCGCACCTGTGGATGGACAGGGTCAGCTGGTAATATGCAGGGGCCTCTTGACATGCTGTCATCCTCACATTTTGCTCAGTTCCAATTCTAAGAGCGCAGAGGTGAATATATAGGCCAGCATAAACGGATTGACATGTTGATGTAATTTAGCAAATAACGCATAGTTGTTTTTGCAGGGCAGTTTACTGCTGGATGCTTTGTTTCCTTTGCTTTATGACTTGTGCGAGGAGAAGCTGCACTGTCACTACCTTGCCTTCGATGGTGGGTCGCCTCAAGACATTTTATTCACATAATTCCAAGAAAATGTTTTCAAATCTGACACATGGTTGCAGTGTTGACGCTGTGGCTGAAGAAGGTCAAAGAATGTTTGCCTGATATCTGGAAGATGACAGGTAGCCGTCTTCTGCCCGACGGTAGCAACCTGCAGCAACAGCTCATTTCTATTATTTGGACCAGTGCTGAAAGTCCAGTGAGTTTAACTGCTTTATTGGTACAATTTTAGGACTTATAAAGAATACTTATGAAATATATGCATTGCAATCACAGAGCAGTTGGAAACTGGTCTCGTCTGTTAGATTATTAAGCCTCTCGCAATTGGCACATATTCATTTGGTGAACAAAAGTTCATACAGAAGATTACTCTACTTCCCCAACTTTGTTTTCCTTTACATTTGCAAGTGACACCATCTTAGAAGTAACAATAAAATATTAAGCATAGCTTTCAAAATAATTTTCATTGAATCCTCAAATCTGAATGATCATATCCTCAAAGCCTCTACTAAAAATGATGCAATCATTTGCTGAATACAAAAAAAAAATTCTGACAAATTGGGAAACTGATGCAAGAGCACTTACATACCTTACAATGGGTGATACAAACGGATGATGTATATATTTTTTGCATTTCATTAAAGAAAAAAAAACAACCTTTGAAAAATGTAGTCTGGGTCAGAAATTTATGGTTAACGCGGAAACAAAATGTATTCATTTAAAATGAAGAAACCTCTGTATCACCATATCATTCTGGTTTAACAACTTGAAAAAGAACTGAGCGTTCTGTATTTATTTATTTGTTTCTATTTATGTTTAAATGAGCGTAAGTAACTCTAATATAGAAACCGTGTGTGTGTGGGTGCGTGCGTGTGCGTGCGTGTGCGTGTGCGTGCGTGCACGCATACGCACCCTGTACAAAAAGGATAAAAGTCCAGCTCTGCCACTGATAACAATATTCCCCTAAACGTAGTTTGATTGAAATTGTCAAATTTTAAGCCAAGGCTACTTGCTGATTGGACACAAACTCACACAAATCTAGTTACTTAGTTAATTAGTTACTCCTGTACTCCTTTTATAGACCTTTGTTTTCTCATGCACTTTTAGGTGGAAGGTGTATCCGACTGTGCCCGCGTTACCTTTAGTTTGCTTTTGGACCTTTATGACATGGATTGCGAGCAGTTTAATGACGCAAAGAAGCCTCTTTATTTGACTCTACTGCATCGAATGATCCAACTGCCATGGGAATCCAAATCCAAATACCATCGCCTCTGTGCTCTACTTTCCTATTTGGATACCAACACGGTGAGCGTGAATGCTTTTGCATCATTTTAATGTTGAGCTGTGGTTTAACGCACAACCCTTCTATCAAATAGGTGTTGGATCACTATGCTGAAATGCCAAATCATCTCCTTAAATGCATGTCAAACGATCACCTGTCTCCATGCGGGTCGGAACTTTACAAGTGTATGATCCAGCAGCAGAGGAAAGAGATTTGCGGTGACCGTCCAAAGTCAGTGTCGGAGTCGGATCTGGCCAGTAAGTGGGCAGATTATTGGCTTCCTGTCCTTCATGAGGCGCTGACCTCACATGTAGGTGTTCTTCAAAGCAGTTGCTCAACACACTTACTCCCCTGCACCTTCCAAGTCTTCCCCTCTGCTGTGGAACCTATGCTGGCCTCACTAGACCCGTGTACACCAGGCCACCTTTGTGCCTGGGCCTCCATTATGAGTAGCTACCGGGCTGTGACTGGGAACTCTCCCTGGGTTCTGCAGGGCAATTCCACTCTGAAAATTCTCCACCTCGCACTGGGCTCTGCAGATGACAAAGTTCGACTCGCTGCTCTCAACATACTGTGTTCCAGCCCAAAGACCAAAGAGACTCCGACACCAGAAGAACTGTCAATAATGAGAATCTTCATCCCTCAAAATTTAAACTCTGAGTCCTCACTTTTTCGACAACATTTTCAAGCAGCAGTTAGGAGATTTTTGGTTCGGATCAGAGATGGATGCTTGGCGTACATCAAACAATTAAAGGGCAGGGAGGATACCGGCCAGATGGAAAGCTCAGAAGAAAAATTAGCCCTAGGAATAGGTGAGGTGTTTGTTCTGTGTAAGATGATGCTTGACAGGGCAGCATCTACTGAACTGTCTTAATCCCTTAAAAAGGGTGCTATTTGATTTTGAAAAATGTATATTTTCCATAGGTTTTGTGGACTGGTTGAGCCACCTTGTATTCTGCAATTTGATGCCTGATCACAGTTACCAGAGGAAGAAAACCGTCTTACTATTACTGTCAGCGCTGCTGGAGACCTGCACTGACACATGGAGTCCTGCCAAAAAGAAGGGTCAACCACCTGGTCAGTATATACGTACACTGTGATCTGTCAATTTAGTTGTATTTTTGCTTGAAGTAAAAAACGCAATGTACACTATCATCCATGATTTGTTTGATTTCCCCTCAGTAAACATGGGACATCTTGTTAGCTGTGCCAAGTTGAGAGGACAGTGGGATTTCTTCTCCAGAAAAAAACTTTTGGTTCTCATTAGCTGTTTGGAAGATTCCACAAATGAGGTAGAGCTGCCCAAGCCTCATTCGTTTTCTGTCACCTGTTTAAAACAAGAAATCAAATAATTGTTTTTTCAGATTCGTGAGCTTTCAGCAGGATTGTTGGTGAGATTCTTCCCTTCCGTACTCCCTGCTGATGTCACCGGGGCTCTGCTCATTCGTACGAAGCAGCTTCTATGTAGTCCTCGCGTCCAGCAGGCTCAGATGGGGGCGCTGATGATGAAGGTCCTCCATCACAAGTAAGTCAAACCAAGTCAAGCGCACCATTATGTAGACGTGCTCCATATAATTGACATCTAACACCACCTGCACCTCTCCATCTGTGCATCCAATACAATATTCCCTTGTTTTTTTTCCGGTTTACACCCCCCACACATATTTACTTACATTTTTCATTATTAAACCTTATACTTTTTAATTTTACTGTTGTCTGTTCCTGTTCCAATCTCTTGGCCCGTAGTCTGGCACATGGAGGGCCAGAGTGGCCCTCGGGCTAACGATCCTCGCATGTTGGCCTTGAGTGGAGGCTGTAGCTTACAAACATAACAGGGAAGCAGGGTTTACACTCAGCACTTCAACCTTTTGCAACAACGCTGCCCAACGTTCTCTTCCGTCGTCGATTTGTGTAGTCCTCCCACCACGTACGCGCCGCATGCATTCCTCTTTCGCTCACATGACATACACAGCTTTGTCACTCACTCGCAACTTGATGATGCGTGCAAGACTACTGTAATTGACATTCAGCAACATTGTCTTTTCGGGAGGGTGGAGGCTTTCGTTGGTTGCGGAGAAGAGGCTCCCACTTGACTCGTAGAGACGTTGGTTTGAGGTTCACTAGGAGACTGGGGGGCGGAAAGATGAAGCACTAAGTGGAGAGAACACAACACTGTACTTTCGATACTTGTTTATATTGATTATTAGTTATCACCTGTTTTGTATGTGTTTTGTTTTTGTTTCATCGTTCCAATACTTTTGATTCTTGGTGGTTATCGTGTGTGTGTGTGTGTGTGTGTGTGTGTGTGTGTGTTTTTTTCAAGATGGCAAGGGCTTCCTGGATGCAAAGCAAACAGCAGTGTCCCTAACATCAAGGCCTCCTGCTGTGTTAGATTCCTTGTGAAGGAGCTTGAAGATCACTACCACACCGCCAAGGCAGATGTGATGCTTTGTGCTAGAACCAAGCCAATACATGGTGAGTAGATAGAAAAGTTGAAAAACTTTCCATTCGTTTTTGCGTTTTTGTTTTTAATTAGTCTTGACTGGTGTTAGGTGTTCTGAGTGCCCTACAAAAATGTTTGTTGGAGGACAAATCCAGCATCTGTGATTCACTTGATCCTACACTGATCAATGATCTGCTTAGCTTGCTGAAGAACATCTCGTGGCTCCTGCTTGGGGTACTGCATGGACAGCTGGATTCTGAAAGTGGTAATTTGTACAAACTATGCTCAGTTGTGTTTAATTTAAAGGGTAAGGTGCATCTCACTATCTGAAATGATTGCTCCCAAAGATGCCCCTCCTTCTTTCTGCGATATGGGGAACGCTATCACCGCTCTGATAGCCCACTCATCTGGAGGAGAGGGAGAGGAGTGCATCTTGTTGTCTGAGGAACACAGTCTTGTTCTCACATGCTGTTGGGTGTCTCTTAAGGTACCGACATAACTTCATGGTAATTGACATCTTAATACTTCTGTTCCTCATGTGTATTTTCGTCTTTTTCATTAGGAAGCAGGGATACTTTTAGGTTCCCTAGTGGAGAGAATTCTATCAGAATCCAAGCCTAACACGTGTTTTCTAACCAAACGACATCTGGAAATGGCATCAGATATCTTTCGAAATATTCTCCTCAAATGCCGTCATTGGGTAGGTTCTCAACATCTATCAAGTACTCCTCTCTCGACGTCGTGTCTGTGTGTGTGTGTGTGTGTGTGTGTGTGTGTGCGTGCGTGTGTGTGCGTGTGTGTGTGTGTGTGTGCGTGCGTATGTGTGTCCAACTTAATCTACAATAGCCTAACAAACTATATATTAAGAACACTGGATAAACCTGTATTGATGAATGGTATGAAGTGTGTTGAACATGTCACTTGTTATGTCAACATCTAAAAGCTCTAACTCAAAATTTGGTCTCAGTAAGAATAATATTGTGGTTACCTCGAAATAGAAGGATGAATGTTTTCCATGTTGATAAATCACTTCAATAAAATACAAAAAGAAAAACACACAACAACATGTTCTATATGCATTCAGGTAGTACTGTACTAGTATCTGTAGCCTGAAAAAAAATATTGACAAACTATGCTCTAGTCTAAAATATGAATTGTCAAAAAAGTGAGATGTGTCGACTCACAAGTAATCATTACAAATGATAGTCCTTGTTTATCTACAAAAGAATAATCTAATAAAAATAGTGGTGTGATGTTGTTCAGAAGTGACATTCGCACACAACCTTTAACAGATGTTTTTATTTTGTGTAGTCTGTGGCAGTAATTGTTGCATTTTAGTGACCGCCAATGAATTTTGACATGTAAAAAATGCAATACGCAAAGACCCATTCTCATTTTAAAATGAAGTGGAGCATGACAGAAGAAATGCTAAATCTCCTCTTTCCTCATTAGGGTGCAGTAGAGGGATGTTGTGTGGGCTTCAGCAAGTTTTGTTCAGCTCTACTCAGCAGTAGTGATCCTGAGCTCAGGGATATACCGTCTCACATGCTCCAACAAGTGAATGTTTCTACATTCTTACTGCATGCTCACTGAATAAATGGAAAAGATTTTTTTTCTCTCACACATAGAATATCTCTCTTTCTGGTTCTCTGTGCGATGTCCTCAGGCCTTACAAGTTGTGCAGTCTCCTAGTTGTACCTCTGTAACACGGCGGGCTGCAGGCTTACCTATGCTCATCTTGCGTGTCGTGTCTGCAGAGGAGGCTAGTAAATCACGACCACTCTTGGCGTATTGCATGCAAACCTTATTGGACACAGCCAGAATACCACTCCCTGAGAAGTGGGACCAGACGCTGGACCTGCCACAGGTGCATAGGCAGAAGTGTAACAATCCTGTTTTCTGTCTAAAGCCATTTGTGAGCTCTAACGCTCCTTTTCGACCGTCACAGGTGTGTGCAGTTCACACGATGCAGGCTTTGGTACGAGGATCTGGCTTGGGTGTCGCCATTCTTCCTTTTGCGCCCAGTGTAGCCATTTTGGCTTTGACTCTGCTCAGTTCTCCCTGCTGGGCCATGAGGAATGCAGCACTACAGCTTTACAGTAGGACACAAGCATGTTACTCTTTTCTCTTATGGCGTATGACTGTAGGCCCGCTCATGCAAATTGTGCTCACCAGGTTCGCTTTGCTCACGGATGCTCGGTCAGAAGCCAAGCAGTGATGGCGGGACTCAACATGGCATGTCCCCCCACTCCTTCTTCCACCACTACTCCACGCTTCAACCTTTCCTCCTGGAGGAGCTCCGAGCAGCAGCTTGTGATCTTCAGTGCCCACCTGAGGAAGCCAGGCTCCGCCTTCAGCCATCGCTCTACCCAATTCTCACTCTCTTATCCCAACTGCAGCCTGGTGTCCAGGACTCGGCAGAGTAAGGTTATACTAGTCAGCATCACATCTGCAATGTTATAATATCCCTGTCAAAAGCAATCAAAAAATTGTTTAACAACCTTTTGTTTAACAACCCACTTCATAGTTATGGTTACTGTTGAAGGTCTACTACTACTACTACTGACTTTAAGCCTATATATATATATATATATATATATATATATATATATATATATATAGGCTTAAAGTCAGTAGTAGTAGTAGTAGACCTTCAGTAGTAGACCTATATATAATATATATATATATATATATATATATATATATATATATATATATATATAGGCTTAAAGTCAGTAGTAGTAGTAGTAGACCTTCAACAGTAACCATAACTATGAAGTGGCGTGCAGTTAACATAATGTTGTACTTATTAGCTGTGTTTGAATTGATGAATTAAAAAAAACAAATCTTGAACTTCATTTTTGTAATGCACCTTATTGTATTCTCTCATTTTATCTGTTCAGAACCTTGGCAGAATTCTTGCCTCCTTTACTCCAGCTCTCTGCCAGTCCTATTTACAGTGTGAGAGTGATGGCCTCCAAAGCACTGGTCGCCATGACTCCCCCATCAAAGTACATGAACATCCTCATCAATCTTACGGTCCGATTGCCCCGCGCACCAGAGCGCTGCTGTCACAACTGGCTCCATGGGCAACTGCTGCACATAAAAGCCCTCCTGGACAGAACTCTCTGTAAAGACTGGTGAGTCATTAAACTCAGCCTTACTCATTCGCCAAACCGCTCAGGCTTTGACTTCCTTGTTCCTCTGTCTTTGCAGTGAGCATGGAGCAGAACTTCATGCAGCCGTGAGCTCTGTGGAGGCCTCAACGTGGCTTGCCACAGATGCCCAGCGCTGCCCGCTGGTCAGAGCAGCATATGTTGCTGTCGTGGAGTCACTAAGAAGATTTTGCGGCCAAACCTTTCTCTCAAAGCTCTTTGACAATCTCATACTTGAACTTCGTACACCCCGGCAAGGGCTTCAGGTGTGTGACACTGTAGCAATGCGCGTTGCATTTGAACTACAGAACTGGGTGGGTCTCTACAAATCGTTCTCTTACACGTTTAAACGTTTAAATCTTTCTTCAGAAAACTGATAAATCAGGCTTATGTTGCAGATGCTAGTTTTGAGCTACTGATGAAAATATGAATTTTGCAAAGAGACCTCCATCATGGGATGTTTACAGAAACAAACACCTTAAGGCAAGGTGTCCAAACCAGGTCCTGGAGGGCCAGTATCCTGGTTGTTTTACAGGTTACAGGCAAACTCTTCGCAGGAAGAGCGGGGCAAGATGGAATTCAACCCGACACCTATAACCATTCTTCCACCACGGCAGCCACATTGCTCAAAACCACATTGAGGTGGCCTTTTACCACGACATCAAAGAGAAGCCATACACATGTATAACCGTATGGAACAAACTGTACGAATGTACATTACGCAACTGTACATGGGTTTCTTACCTCATGTTATCCAAACACGGCGAATAATCCTAATGTAAATTGTGACACGACAGCATTCAAATTATGATTGTTTGGGGTGAGAAATCAACATTGTAACATGGTTAAAAGCCCCAAAAAGTTTACTTTCCATGATAGGACCTCTTTAAAGTGTTTAAATCTCATCCCTTTCCTGCTATTGGAATTCACTCTCAAGTGTTTCAGCAATGCTATCAAAACACTCAGCTATTTCTTCCGTTTCAGGTTGGCTTGTCTTCCTTCCATCAAGGAGCCATCCAGTTACTCTGTACAGACCCCAAATGGGCGCGGGACCTCTTAAAAACCTTTCCAGCCGCAAGCTGTGAGCTCAGGCTGGCATTGGTCACGTGGGTGCTGGAGAACCATGCTTCACTTAACACCCACTTGAAAGAATTGATCCAGAGTGTGCTGCAGGTGAGATACATGGCTGAAAACTTTGAACAAGGTGCTTTGCAACATAATATATAAGAGAGGGCATACAATTGTGGAGCTAGGCATTATTGAAAGGCAGTTTTAAAATGGGGTTTACTTCTACTATACAAACAAAGTCTATATATATTCTACTTGAAAAAACTTGTTTTATAGTTTGCTTTATCATTTGCATTATTTAAAATGCAAATATTGTACTGCTTTTCTGACACCATCTAGGTCTTACTGTGCGTAACGGTGGTATTTTGCATGTCTGCAAAATGGAGGATGTGATCCTCGTATTGTTTTTTTTCAAAAAGTATGTCTGTAAAATGGAGGATGTTATCCTCGTATTGTTTTTTCAAAAAGTAAAAGCTTCATATTGAGTTGATTTTATACTTGGGTATATCCCAACAGGTTTTTTTTCTTGCCCTTCCTCTACTGCTTTTTTTTTTTTTTTTTTTTAACACAACATCTTTACTTGGAACAACATTATTAGAGTGGTCAAAGTAAATGAGTACATATACTGTACTTTGTCATGTAAAGGAAAAACATGTAAGGATTTCTAACAAATATGTGTGTTGTGTACTCTTGTCGAGCTTGTCTGCTTTTCTATATTTTATAACCTTAAATTCTGGAAGCGTTTATTAAAATATATTTTTCATCACAACTATTTTTTTTTAATTTATACATGTAAATTTCTCCACATGCGCATATGAGAAGATGAATAATGTGTTAGTTCATTACTCTTAATTTGCAGTCCGGTCTGAGGGAGGCACTTTTGAGCCCCATTGAGGAGTACCGCAGGATCCACCTTGCAGCCTTCGTAGCGGTGATGTCAACACAGGATTCTCCTCCTCCTTCAGTGCCTCTCGAAGAGTCGGTTCTTCTGGAATGTCTGGATTTGTTATTGAGAGACCTGGAGAATCAAAGAGGCGGATCGGAGTTCATGTCCCAGGCATTGCATGGTGCAAGCCTCCTGCTTTCCCATAGGTTAGAATCCAGTTTTAAAATGTTCATGTTCCACCTATATAGCTCTCCCTTTATCCTCCTATCTTCAAAAAAGTTTTCAGAATTCTGTCATCCATCGCTGGTGTGGTGCCTTAGAGACTCACCGGTCACCCGATGCTCCTGAAGTTCTGAGGATATCTTGTGCCGAAGCTCTGTGTGTGGCTGGCCTTCCCCTAATAAGCCACAAGCTCATTCCTCCTACTGTCATGATCAAGTACTGTTAGATGACGGCCACACAATTTTCCACATATGCTTTAATGCTGCTTTAAGGCTAATGTTAAACACCTCTCATGCAGATTGCTGAGCACAAGCCTGTACTTGGTGCAGGACCAAAGCCAACTGGTGAGGACTAAAGCAGCCAACTTCATATCCCAGCTGCATCACGCCAGGGGAGGAGCTCAGGGGAGCATCTACCTGGCACAGGTCAACCTAACTATACCGCTTCTGCTGGATTTGTTGCTGGAGGAGTGCTGGGACACACCGTGCACACTGGACCTTCTTTTGTGTCATGTGCCTCACTGCGACATGAGATCTGTGACAAGTGAAGTCGCAGTCAGTGGGTGGGTCACCTTGCTGATTCTGCATTCGAATCGACTTGACTGGATCTTGCTAACCATGAAGTGTTATCTTCCTCAGGTGTGGGAGCCTATATGAGCAGGATGAGGCCAACGTGTTTGCTGAGCCTTCAGTGATGGCTGCACATGTGTTGCCTTACCTGTTGCTCATGGCTGAAAAGTACTGTGAATCTTCGGCGATGGCGCTGTGCCTTAACACATGGGCGGAGGAAAATGCCGCTCTGCTGCTGGACAACCTCACATTGTGCAAAGGCCTCCAGCCAGGTACTGCACTTGGGGTTCTATATGGAAACCGCGTTGGCAGGATTGCTTCCAATAGATATTATCCTTTGCTGTGAGCTTCTTTCATTTGAAAGTCATTCGTTATTTTAGAGTACTGCATTGTGTGACATTTTAAATCAGCAGGGTTGTAGTAGTATGCTTGCTATTCTTAAGCATGGCAGCTTACTTTGATGTCCTTTAACAAAACCAAGAACACCAAACCAATGCCAACATTTCTGTAGATTGTTCTAATACGACCGTGTTGTAGTGAACATCTATTTTTTCAGCCAATCAAACAAAAATGACTGTATTGTGTCGTATTGATTGTAATTCAACTTGATGTACAATCTTGTCTTTCTAGTTGAGACGCTGACCTTCCTCACGGACCCCCGCTTCCACAGCGCCCTATGTGGCTTGCTAACAAGAGCCACCTTCCTACTCCACCTTTCCAAAACTTGTGAGCGTGTGCAAAACTTTTGTGATCCTTCAGCCATGCAGAGGACTTTGCAGGACATTTGCAGTCACCTAAGTGAACAAGGTGTCCACTTGAGACCTTCTCTTGCATCTGCTGTGGCTGGAGACGTCACATTGTCGCACCACGGACTCTCTGTAACAATGAAGGATAGCTGAGGAAATGTAATACTCCCTTAGGAGTCTTGACAATCGTTCCAGTGCAATCTCTCTTAGATATGCTGTTGTTATAACAAAATGTTCACCTCTTGTTAAATCTTAGCAGAAAGGAAACAACCTAATACTGCAGGGAACTCAATCCATCATGCATTTTCAAAAGCTATCGATGAAGTCATGGGGGAGCTGGAGCCTATCCCATCGGATTTTTGGTAAGATGTGCATTACACCCTGCGCTTGTCCCCGACAATTGCAGAATACAAACAACAAATAAGCATTCACAAAGTTAACCTGCAAGTCATCTGCGCCACGATGAGTCAAGCAGAGAATACGTTTTCACTAGCTCATCGCGCTTCAATGTTGAGGATAATGTAGGCGCGTTTTTAGTGGCGCTGAAATGAAGCTTTTGTGGGCCATTTGGCGCCAATTGCTTAGAAAATGACTTCATTTTTGGAAGCTTCAGTAACAGCTAGGCACTTCTCCTGGCAGAAACAAACACTAAATCTTTTCAAATAAAGATTCATTACAAATAAATGTTTATTTATTGTTTACTTATTTATTGTTGTGGTTTTGTGGCTTTTTATCTCTTGATAACATCATTACTTTCCAATGTGTAATTTATTTTATATGAATGTTTTCAGAAATGTTATATTAATGTTTTCATATGAATGAAGCACTTTTTTTTTAGGATTATTATTGTCATTGTGTGTGTGCAGCCTTTTGCTTTTTAGCAATAGACTTCAAGAATTTCATTAATTGATTCAGATGAGGGTGCAAAAGGCACTTTATTGTGATACCAACCCAAATGTTTCTTTAACTCCTCAGTGCAAGGAATCATTCGTTTTTGAAAATCTTCAACTTCATCTTGAGCCCTGGCGAAGCTCCTGGTTTTAGTATGAACCCAAATACTTTATTTGTTTGCAATGTCTGAGCATCGTCAGTATTTGTACAGTACATCAGAGGAGCTGGCTGGAATACTCTCTTGTTTATGTGCTCCATTAGAGGCGGTGCACCCGCATAAGTGTCCATTCCCCTAACCACACGAGAGTGCAAGATGATGGACTGGCTCTGAGTTGACCGAGGGTGGTCATTTGATTGTTGACAGCCCACACACTAGAAGAGTCTTACATCATCACATTGCCGCCTGCTTCTTCTTGAGGTGGGTGTAATAAATGACTCACTTGGATGGACACAAGTGGGATGCGTTGTCCTTGTTTTACTTTTTTTCTTCTCAAAAATGTTTGACAGTGATGCATAGTGAGGAATTAGAATCTTTTACATATTATAAATGTGAGTTATTACATCCAGGATGGCTGCCTTACATGAAAAACTGATAACCAGTACTGCATTCTTGATTCGCCCAACAGGTTGTGTGAATGCATATACTGTTGTTAAGCAATTTAACCCTTTAAGTAGCAAAAATGCACCCAGCAACATTTCTTTATTGTGTCACTATCTCTAACCATTATCAAGCTACAACCTTTTCAAAGAGTAGTGACATAAAAATATATTGGGGGGGAAAAAGCCGCCTAAAGAGTAAAGTTGTGATTACTCAATGTCATAGCTAAATGTGATTTTCTGACCTCTCTGCGGCCTGCTTTCTTCCTGTTTAATTAAGAGACCAACTATGGCAACGTGGAACAAGGCCAAGTAGGTGCTTTTATTGCGTTTGTGTGCACACACACACTGAAGTACATGTTTACCATCTGGACTGGGAACATGAGGGAGTGTTTTTCCATCGTGTCATCACTTTATCCTTTCTTAAAAAGAGTCTACACGGAATTAATGCATAATGCAATTTGTTTTGGAATTGTAAAGGAAACTGCTGAGGTTGACATCCTATTGCTGAAATTCTTTAAACTTCCAATAGTGGTCTCATACTTTGTTAAAAAAAACAAAACAAAAAAAACATCATATACACTGTAGCAATCTTACTAAAGGAATAAGCTCAAGGGAGACAACAAATAGACTCAAATGGTTGGTTATGTTTGTGAAGATGGCAGTTTTCCGCCACAGGCCTTGGGAATGAGCCCCCAAAATCTCCTGAATGGACTGCACACAAATGCTGGTGTTCTTGCCTGGCTTCTGTTTGGTAGAGTGACTCAATGAACGCTGAGCATGTAATGAGCTGGCTGCTTTCTTTTTGTGCTATGCCAGCAATGCGCTATGACGAAGAAAGGGAAAACAAGCACGGGGGCTGCCTTTTCTTGGCCTGTACAGAGTCTTCTTTCTCGCCGAGTGGAAAAATAGGCCCTGTGAGTTGGAGGGGAAGAACATGGACACATGAGCGCATACTTAAGAGTCAGATCGGCCAGCGCTCGGATTATAAATGGAAAGCATTGAGTCAATCTGGGTCAGATGGAAACTATGTATAGACAGGAAAAGTAATCCGACAGTTGCGGGGTACTAATTGTAAACGTGGGACTACCTGCCTGACATGTTTGTTCTCTCCAGACTGCATGCTCGAACATGTGTATTTATACTCAAGTTTAAACTAGAGATGTTTGATACCACTTTTTTCAGACCGACACCGGGATGTGTACTCATCTCTTGAGTAGCCACTGATACCATGTATTAATACCACCAGAACGCCAAAAGAGCGGGCGATACAAGTATCGGCTGTCATCGTGGGTACCAACACTTTGAAATTAGGCCAGATATCGGCCCGATACCAATATTGGTATTGGTACTGGCCCATCCCTATTTAAAACATTTCCTAGTCTTCGGCTAATCCACTGTAAAGCATTGGTGAAGTTTTGTTTATGGTAAATATTTGTAGGCCATAAAACAATCAGAGAAAACATGACAGTATTTTACTTTTCTGCTAGTTTGGGCAAATATGTAATTTTACATAATGTAGTTACAGTAAATATTGTCTGAAAAAAATAGCCAATAACAGAAAAAGGAACATTTCTAACCATAGAATGCCACAAATACTTCTAGGCCATGGAATTTAAATCGATGCAGCATGCTGTGCAGCCACCGTAATTTAGCGTGCAGCATACTGCCTAACATGTGCTACTTTGTAACCTAGTTCATTGCACACCTTATTCACCTCAAGAGTTTCAACAGTGGTTCTGAAATGGGGTGACGTGTACCCCTGGGGGTAGGCTATGTGAAAGCACTTCAGGGCATGGATTAAACAGGGTTTCTGCAGGTATCAGCACATATAATTATTATTATTTGTTTCATTCTGTCTTAGGGAAGAGTACGTTTTCTTTTCAAATTAAGATCACATTAATTGGAACATCAAGCAACTTATTTCTAAATTATGTAAAGTTTTGTGCAGATGTACACTGTTGTCAATGACAATTCTCCAGCAGATCAGTTACAACTAAAACAAATGTTAGGCAATCTATCTTTTGGCGTTGCTGAATAAAATATGCCCGAGGATCCCGCTACAACTGTAGCTCCAAATATTAAATCCAACACGTTTTTTTTCTTGCCAAAAATGCTGGTAGGCTGAAAAAAAAAATCACCGCTGGTCTAAGTAGCTCGAAAGTCGAAACCGAGCGCGTATGTCGGGACCGCGGCACAGACGTGCGCGAACAGGGAAAGGCTTAGGACCTGGAGGTGCCTTTTTTTCTCCTGCTGTCGTTGCTCCTCGCTCGTCACACGGCTCCTCCTCCACCCCAAGGCTGTTTACGAAGACGAGATCGTCTTTTGGCAAAAACAAGGGCTGAGGCGTTTCATCGAGAGGAGCAGTGTGTCTGTTGCCCTCAGCACAGGCTCTTTCTCTTTCCCTTTCCAATAATTCAAAAAAACCTATCTTTGGAAATGAATTCAATCTGTCATCTGTGCAGGATACTTCTGTCTTTTCACGTTGTTTTCCTGAGCGCCGCCTTGGTAAAGAGCAGCGTTTTAAATGCCGAGCAAAAAGGTAAATAACCGACTTTGTTTTAATGCTGTGTCGAATTATTTCGGAAGCTTAAAAAAAGTCAAACAGTAATTTAATTCCACGCTACATCTTGGCTCCCATCCAGTTCTAATAGCAGCCCGTTCTCCCATGTTGTTATTGTGCAGATTGCATTGAGACCAATGGAGTGGGCTACAGAGGAGACGAGCAGAGTTCCTCCTCAGGCTTGACTTGTCTGAACTGGAACAACACGTTCACGCAGTATGAGCCTCACACTGGTAAACAGAAATAACGTTTATTTGGATTAACCGATTTCACTTGAAAATAATACATCAATATGTTGAAGCATCCTCATGTTCATCAGGACCAGGACTGTAATCAATCATATTTAATACAAAATGCATGGAGAGCCGTTTGGGCTTTTGTTCGATATTTTTGACATCCAATTTAAGATCCATATAGTCAGTCAGCGCATGTTCACTCGTGAGACAAATCAGTGCACGGGTGGCAATTTGTCTTACTGGTTATAGCATGTACAGTCTGCATGAGTATGTTTTTCCCCCACTTCTGATTGGCATTTGTGCAAATTAGCAGGACTTGCAGCACAAATAGATCAAATTGCCAGCGATGCAAAATTAAGTGAATGTTAAAAAGTTGTCAGCGCAAGCACTAATCCAGTGTGAACATCCCTGATTTTGTATGTAGTGTTAAATGGCTTCTCTTTACACAGCAGCAGCTGCTTCATCTTGTCTTTGTCCCCATTGCGGCTTGCTCATTGTTGTGTGATGAAGTTGTGTGAATGATTAATGAGCCCAGCGCTGGGCAGCCACAGCAGAGCGTGTGTGTGTGTTTGTGTTTGAGGCTTCATGTGTTGTTTTCCTCCTCGATCTAGGTGTAGGAGATCACAATTACTGCCGAAATCCAGACTCCTCCGAGAGGCCCTGGTGCTACATTGCAGGCCCCGACGGAACGGTCCAGAAGCAGTTCTGTTCCATCGAAACATGCCAAGGTGACTTTTGAGCTCCTTTCCTCGAGAACTGGAATTCATGGTAAAAAAAAAGCTTGATTCGTTTTTAGGCTCCGGGCCTAAAAGTGAGTTATGTTTTGGAGAAACGAGATGAGATGACATTTTTGGGAAGCTCATAAAACGTTTCCCTTTGTCAGCCCAGAAAACTTGGCAGCCTGGTATAAAACTTTGATGGATCACTGGTTCTCATCCTAAATTATCCAAGTGCATGTACAACAAGAACCCCCGCCCCCAAACTTCCATCCCACACCTAAGCAGTAGGTCAGTTGGTTAAATATCTGTTAAAGCTCCAGTCGAATTTGTCCTTCATTTCCTTCCTGTTTCAAACGAACAATAACACGGGAGCCGCAGTTTTGTGTCACAAAGTTCAGTAGCTAGACTTGTTTTTTTGGGGGGGAGCCACGCCTCGCGGCACATCTCATTGGCAGACAGAGGCGTTCTCGCCTTGGAGACAGAATTTTATTGGCTGCTCCGTTTGATGATGTCACGCACTTTTAAAAGTCATCTTGTAAACAGCTTACTGCGCTTGTGCCTGCAAAGGAAATGGGTGATGTGGGAAAAATATTAAAGCGCAGATATGAAAGGCAACCCTCTTTGTTACTTGTGAGAATCTTTAATGACTACTGCTTACTTTCAAAACTTTGTTTTTTTCAAAATAGTTTGCAGTCATAGATAGCAGGATCACAAGATTGTTCCACTCTTCCAACTCAGGCATCACTGGTCTTGTTATAGCAGCAAGAGTAACTGGAAACCCCCATAATGGAAATATATTTGGATTAAAAAAAAATGCAGACAATACTATAAATACGTGTTAGATACGCGCATGCATGTGACTTTGAATTGACGAAAACACATTCCTATCATAACTTTGACCATAAATACTGTTTTTTGCTTCTGGGACAGCTCAGCTAACTGATGCTTTCCTTCTACAAAAAACAAACGGCACTATAAACGGGCCTTTGGTAGACAAATGATTCATTTGTATGTAAACACAAAACTGCTGAACTGAGCTGGGTTAGTAACTGAAATAAAATAGGTTTTCCCCAGTTTAGTTTGGGAAAGAGATTTTCTATGGCTCGACAGTTGCACCTTGCTGCTTTGCATTGATGTGGTAGGCTAAACTTCCACTTTTGTGGTAAGCAAGGCCCTTCTGACCAAGAATCACTCTGGCTTTCGTAAATTTGCCGCTTGGCCGTTTCTCAAAGCTGAATTTGCGGCTTCAGGGTGTGATTGACCTTTGTTTTCGAACCCCCTTCAATCAAGCTCAAAGAATCCTGCTGCATGAAAAGGGATCAAATCACCAAACAGAAAGCATACATTTAAAGATAAAACATGAGATTAACGCAATCGAAAAAAAAGTAAACGATGACTGTCATGAATTGATTGCGATTAATCTGTTACTTTGACATCCCAATTGTAGGTTTTTTTTTTTTAAACTTTCTTCTAACTTTTGAAAACAATAATATATCGGTCAAGCGGCGACCAAGTTTAAATTGATCAAAAATTGGAGGGGTTACACTCCAGCCGGTCTCCGACTAATGAGGACAAGTGTTCTGGAAAACGAAGAACCTGACGGACCTCGGAGGTTTCCCTGTCGCCGCATCATAATGAATTTGACACGGCATATTGGATAACGCCCCATTAAAGTGTCTACATGTATTGACGAGACGTACCTTTGATAATGGACAGGAATACGGAAACAAAGTTGGAAAGCGATCCTTGCTGACTGATTGCTTCGGCTAATGTGACGATACAATGGCAGAGGTCCAAGCTTTTAAAGTCATTAACAGTGAGAGACGCGGCTTTGTTGCGTTTCAAGAGCTCGTCTCCACCGAGGCGCCGCATTCGGAGGCGGTCCGGCCCACGGGGGCCACGCCCTCCCCGGACGCCGAAATCCCGTCGGAGACGTACTCATCTTCGGGAGAGGCCTCGGCTGAGCGGCCGGTGATGGGGATCAGCCAGCGGGTGCGCACCGGTCCCAAAAAGAAAAAGGATCTGGGCACGCTCGGTACGTAGACGACCTTCTGAAATATATACCTGAAAACGTTTATAGACTCTTACTGGCTGTTTGCTGAACGACCTTTTCAGGCTACGCCCTCGGCATCGTCATGGTGGCGGTTATAATCGTTCTCGGGGCGGGCATCACGTTCGGCTACTTCTACAAAAGGTCAGTGACTGAACACGCGCATCAAAGAGGAATAAGAAATACAGATATGCCAGCAAGTAGTTGCACTGGAAAATATTTGCGTATTATTGATGCTCATTTAAATGCTTCGGGACTTTTCTTCTTTTTTTCCTTTGCTCGTTCGTTCTTCCTCGCAAACCCTAAACACCGCTGATAAATATTCAAAGAATGAATTGAAAAGAGGAATTCAATATGTATACATTTTTACGCATCCTTTTTTGGAGTCTTCAAAAATGCAATTCCTCGGGTGCTGAATTGCAGGTGTGTCGACTGAACTTAAAATAGACGTTAGAAAAAGAGCTTCATCATTAGGAGGTGGGAACAAGTCCACTATTTTGGCAAAGAAAGAAAGTAGAAAATGCACTTGTCTGTCTTCTAATGTATGGAGTAAAAATAAAAGGAAAAATGACACAAGAAAGAAGAAAAAAAAAGTAGCTCAGGTAAGATTCAGAAAAAAAAAGCTCCACTGTGAAGTTCAAGTATGAAATAACACGAATGACACTCAACTGCCAGTAGATGGTAGCAATGCACCATTTTAGATTTGATATCAAGCGGAAGGAAAATATCCACAATTGCCAAACTGCCTGACTGTTGGACAGGTTTTGGCTCTCTACTCTCAGAGAGTGTTGTATGCACAGCACTTGCAGATTGGGTGTAGTTGTCGCTAGTAGAAATGTGTGTCATGAACATGACAAAGTGCAATAGAAGTCTTGGTTGTAGTGGTGAGGCCCATGTAAGTGGCAACAATATAAGGCCATGGCTGATGTGCCATCTGCTCAATTTCTACCACTCGCGGTCCCTGTTTATCGTCCGATACATAATTATTTTGTGATCAAAAGTCAATCCAAAATAACGTTTGTCTATTTTATAAAACCAAATCGCTGTTCTGATGTTAGAAGTTTTGCAAAGGCACAAAAAACGTTAGCAAGGAAGGTTCCTTTTTCCTCACAAGGGAAGAGTCCTCTTGTTTGTCGTTTGTGCCTGCGCACGTGCGTGTGTGCGTGCACGCGTGTTTGTGTGTGCTGCACCACTACAGGCAGCGGTTCATATTACAGACGCACAATGGCTTTTTTTCCCATGCGGCGTCCGTTAGTACATGGCACGCCAACGTTAATGGCGGTGTGCGTTGCGGGCCCACATGTGTTATTGCGCATTCCTCAATGATGGTCTATGTTGTTGCACGCAATGGTCACTAAGATCCTGACGGGGGGTGTGGAAGGAAATGAAAGTATTTTTGTTAAGCTTTTTCATTTTCGGTTCTTGGGAAAGAGGATAACGTGGAGGAGATATTTACAGTACCATCATGGAGTCCAAATTACAAAAAGAACATGAGTTGTTCATGCTTATGCTTGCCGGATAAGCCGTGTAGTTTTTTTTCTATTTTTAGAGGCTGATTAATCAGGAGGAGGAAAATGTTACATCGTGGTTTTCATGTGCAAGAACAGCTCGTCCCTTGTCTTTGCACAAATAACTGATGAAACGGTGCTCGACTCTTGTACTGAGTGCATTTTCATGAGCGTGAATGTTCATTTGCATGTGAACTGATTGGTTGCTGACCAGTACAGGGTAGACCTCTTCCTGCTAGTCAGAGTCGGGTAAGTTGAGTCTTGTTTGGACCCTGATCAATAGAAATGTGGCTCAGCCTCAAAATAGACGAGTCATACCAGCTTGTCCCGCTCACCGTCTGCCGCCGCTTGCAGGCTAATCACAGCAGTGTATCAGAGGCTCACAAAGAAACGCGAGTCTGCCTCGGGCTATACACTATTTAATTGAAACCATTATTGAGTTCAGCACTGATTTTTTTTTTTTTTTTTATGTGCATAAACAAAGTTGCGCTGAACAAGCCTGGTTTTCTGGTTGGGTGTTCCCTGTCTATTGCTACCTATCTATCCAAAGTCAGCTGGGATAGACTCCAGCTCACTTGTAACAGGGAGAAGTACAATGGAAGACCGCTAGCCTAATAAAAATGGATTTTGACATCTATAGCCATGATAGGCAGAGAACGAGGTAAATGTTTTCCCATCAAATGGCAGATTGTTAGTATTTTGCCCCACAGAATGCATATTTACTCTTCTTTATGTATGCCAAAAACATGTAAAATTAGTAACCCATTCACTGCCAGCCCATTAAAAATGGGTTTTTGACGTCAAAAGCTATTAGTGGCCGTGAATAGTTAACGTCATGGTCGTAAGCATTCTCTCATATACGCGAGGCCATGCTTATAACAATAATGTCATCCAAAATATTGAGTTTTGTCATAATATGATTTGGATATGCATGAAAAATGTCCACAAATGTTTCTATATGAGGCAATTTAGAAGAAAAGGCAAGCTTACAATGTGAATAGAAAAAAAAACAGATTGTCAATCGGACGTGCATATACCGTACATGCGCACATAAATTTCCTCACTTTTTAAAAGGTAAAAGTGCAAATGCGCCTCATTTGTTACTATAGGGATGGCTAACAACCATTGCTGCGGTAAATGTCTTTTTTGTCCTCGAAGGAAGAACCCTAAACATGACGTTAGGAGTTCTGTCTAAATTATTGCAACGCGCGATGATGCAATATGGCCATTATAGCACAATAACTTAGGAAAGGAGCTGAAAACGAACAGTGACGTGTCCGCACACAACACGTCGCGTTGAAGTTGATAAACTAAGGCAAAGAAATCTGCCAAATGATATCTCAAAAAACACTCAAGTCGAGTCACTTGTATCTCAAGGCACCAGTGTATCCAAATGGAAAAATATGCCCCAAAAACTAGATTTTTTTTTTTTTTTTTTTTTAGAAAATTGCGCATATCCTTCTGATAAGACGGTGCGTGCTTGCGCAGGGGCCGGGACCTGAAGAAGCAGCATGAGCAGCGCGTGTACGAGCGTGAGATGCAGAGGATCACCCTCCCCCTGTCGGCCTTCTCCAACCCCACGTGCGAGCTGGTCGACGAGAACGCCATCGTGGTGACGGCCGAGCGCGATGGCACCCCAGTCCAGGAGGAAGTGGAGGGCGCAGACCCCCTCATGGGCCAGCAAGCGGGCACGCCTGGAGCATGAGTCGGGACTCGTGATAATGTTGTTCTATTCTAGTGGACCAAAATAACTTTCATGCCTGTTTTGAGTCAGGAAGCAGCTCAAGCTGGAGACTGATGCTGTTTTTGTTTTGTTTTTCTGCTTACATGAGACAAATAAGAGCATAATTGCAAAAGAGAGGCAGACGTGTATTTTGATACTGTATATTTGATAGCCAAAGACACTGGTTGCCTGTCAGTGTTATAACAGTGTGAGATGATGCCAATGATGACAAGCGTGGGCATCATTCACAACCTTTTGTTGTGTACATACTACATGGAGAAAAGTGGACCGCCCAATGATGAATGTGAGCTGAATTACCATGTGCTTTGCTCCGCTGGCTGTGCCGAGGGAGAACCATGTATATAAGTATTCTGTACATAGATTTGTGTAAAGGGTGGACTTTAAGATGGGCATCCTCCTCAAAGGCAGGATAAATTAAAAAAAAAAAAAAAAAAAAAACAGTCCACAGGAAAAGACTTCCCCATCCGCAATTGCCTTAGCGTGGTACTCTACTTGGGAATGTACTATAAGAGAGTAAAATGTGCTTTTGTTCCACAGGTTAAGGAGTGACAGGAAATATGTTTTCTCTCAGGAAGCATGAGAGGCAGTTAAGTTGGTCCTCTGAATGACGTGAAACTGCCGCGGCGCGCAAAGCGCAGGCAGATCAAGCAGTCCTACCATTGTAAGCGCAGGGCTGCTCCAGAGGCCCTCTGGCATTTACTGACACGCTGTTTGTGACATAAACACAATCCGCGAATATCCTCTCCCTCAGCCGCATGAACCTAAAGTGTTTGCATCCTAAATACTATTCATCAACACCGCTGCATCACTGGAATCATTGGTTTCTGCTGTCTAACTCGTTTGTGTGCTGACGTGTCTTCATATAACACTCCAAATGCAGTTGCGTTGAAGTTACGTGCTTGTATTTGTTTTTCAGTCAGACTGAAATAAAAAACTTGGAAACCGCGATGTTTAATTTCATCGGCATTGATACGGGCCGAACGATTACCCGTCACGGAAAACTTGGACTGCTGGTAGTAACGGGGTCGTTTTATTGTAAAGGTCGGGAAAACAAGTTAGTATGAAAATACTGACAAATGTTCAAACGTCAGTAGAATCTACAGACACTACACAACAAAACAGATATTTAGCGTTCATCCATTACTAAATATAAAAAAAAAGGACAATTAGCACATTTAGCACGGCTAATGACTAAGCCCACTAAACTAGTAGTGATACTTCATTTTGTAATTATTCCAACACATGTACAGACTGACATAGGAAAAGTAAAAGTATTTTACTCGTTAAAGTAAAATATACAAATCCCAAGTGTGCAGTTGTCCAAATCATTTCTACAAGTCTGAGTACGTATGTGAAAAATTGTCACCATCGTTGTTTTGAGGTCTGGTACAGTATTTTTTTTTTTCCCTATTAAATAGAAAAAACACATCCATCCACTTTCTATTGACACACCCTGAACTGGTTGCCGGCCAATTCCCAACAACCAGTCATGCACCCAATCACAACTAAGGACAAATTAAAAAGTCCAATACGCCTGCCGTGCAATGTGCTGTAAATCAATCATCAAGAGCAGAGAATAGCTTGAGTTGACAAGTCCTGTAGCGATTTATTTAGGAAAACTAATCGATGATCAAATATCAGCGGTAACAGTCGTCAGTACCTTGACACAACTAAGAAAGCGAGTAAGATAGCAAATCAACGTCCACCGTGAACGGAAATATCTAAAACCAAACCATGAAGAGACCTCACACTGATTGACATGTACAATATCTACAAATGAATCCAGTTCTTCTGTACAAAACAGTTGTTAAAAAGATCATAGTGTCTCAACAAGCCCTTTTTGAAAACTAAAAGCAGCAGCTATATGGAAAACATGACCAAGATGATAGTTTGGCAACAAAACCAGAAAAAAAAAACGCTACACAAACGTCAAAAGTGCAAATATCTCGCAACGGCCTTGCATGGAACTTGAATGGGCGGTGAAATCTGAACGTCCCGTTATTTCACGTGGTTGCTGCATTCTGTTTCGTCAGAAGCGGCGGAGGAAGGAATCCCTCTGCTGGGCAAAATCTGCTAATAGAATTTCTCACACACACACACACACAATGTCAAAAAAAGAAATAAACAAGTGCTACACCCTGACTCGCCAAATGTGGTGGAATGTGTCTGGAAGCAGACCGCAGCAAGCTGCTTATTGCATTTCTGTGATGTAAACATTAGAAAAAAAACCTGTGCATTAAATCAAAGTGTCAAAAGTAACAAGTGTTGTCCTGAAACGCATCCTCCGCTTGCAGTCTGAAAGTAGACATTTTCCGGGTCCTGGCATGGCCTGGACACTTTTCCTCACGCCGGTCGGTCGCGCAAAAAGAAAGGAGGGTCCTAAGTGCCGTCGTCTGACGCGGCGGAACAGTTGGGGGATTGCGGCTCAACCGGGCTCGGCGCTGGAGACGAACCGTCTTTGGGCCAGTGGAGTCGACTCAGACTCTGATGGAGTTCGTCCAATTCGGATGGGAGAGGGATGCCCAGCTCCTGGTTGAGGGACAAAGCTACGAAGAAGTCCTCCAGCTTCTGGAAGGGCGGCCTGCAAAAGGAAAAACACGCCGGGCTCGACGGGTGCAAAACTCCAACTCGGCTAAGCTACCAACTTCTTTCTTCTCACCGGTTGTCCGGCGTGAGGTCGCAGCACGCCACCGCCAACGGAAAGAACGCCGGCGGGCAGTCGTCAGGCAGGAACTTCTCCACAAACTTTCCCACATTCAGACCAAAGTCCAAAGTTCTGGGGAGGCATTCTGGATCCGCGTAGACCTTCCCGATGATCTGGATAACACGACAGGTGGGTGAGGCTCCATAATTGACGAGTGAGACTCGCGGCATCGGGATTTAGCTCGAGCCGGCACTCGAAATATCATTTCATTCTAAATTCGCACCTCGCAAAGGACGATTCCGTAGGAGAAAACGTCCACCTTCTCGTCATAGCGTTTGCCTGAAAGCAAATCAAAGGAGCGACTGAGCGACCCCGCTCACGCTTTACAGACGCCGAGTCACGTCGCTTGTGGCGCGACTCACCGTTCAGCATCTCTGGGGCCATCCAGTAAGGGTTCCCGACCACGGTGTACCTTTTCTTCCGGTCGGTACGTCGGAACACCCTCTTCTTGTTGGTGTTCTTATCGGGCGACGGCTTAACTTTCTCCTCTACGATGAGTCGGGACAGTCCGAAGTCGGCGACGACCACGGTGTTGTCCTGTTGACGACATCCATTGAGAGTGCCGTGCCGCACGAGTGCTCACAACGCCGTCACCTACCAGTTTAACCAGGCAGTTGTGAGAGTTGAGGTCTCGGTGTATGATGCTCATAGAGTGAAGGTAGGACTGAAACAAAGACGTTGGGAGAGGGGGATTAAAAGACCTAAAGGTGCCCTCAAGGATTTTTCTGTTTTATATGAAACGACAGTGTGTGCGCTTCATTTTTGTTTGTGTGTTTCATAGCTAACGGAACTACGGTAATCCCTTTTTATGCGACATTGAAGTGCACCTTTAAATGCGCGATACAATTACAATGCATTATATCATCAGTCTGTGCACACGGTCTACCCACCATGCCGGATGCGATGCTCTTTGCGAAGCTCACCCTTTGCTCCCATGGAAAAGGATCCTGTCAAGATCAATGCCATAATGATCATAAAGCGTCCCTTTGACATGGCGCTTTTCTCGACACGCTTTGACGCTTTACGCTATTCGCGCACTCGTACGTTCATACGCCAGTGCTGGTGAACGACACTGTAGCCGCAGCGGCCTTGGGGCAGGCTGACGGAGGCTTACGGCGCCTCCGACCAACCACTGGTGGCAAGGTGGATGAAGCGTCTTGCCCGAGGACAAGGCGACACCACTCGAACAGAGCGGTGATTTTTTTTTTTTTTTTTCTTTCAAAGTTCCATTTCCCATGTATTTTTGGACACACACATGCAATAAATGGATCTGTAATATTAAGATTAACAGTATCAGATTTATTTTTTTTCCATTATAGGTTCGGGCCCAAAGCTAAAATAAGGTTGACTTAATTATGGATTATCATCAGTTTATTTAGCTCTTAAAGTTGTGATACCGGTAAATGCCTGTGCCGTTATTGATGAATTCTTCAGGCCTAGTCGAAACTCACAGTGTCCCTGATGAAGTCCTTGAGGGTGCCTCCCTCGATGAACTCCGTGATCAAATTAAGTCTTTTGTCCTTGTACAGTACACCTATGAACTTGAGGACATGAGGGTGGTCAAGGCTGCGCATGACTTTGACCTAAACATTGTTGAGCAAAGAAAAAAAAAGACGATGCGCAATCTTAGTTAATGAGAAAAGGATGAGAAAACACATTTATTTCCAACACGAAGAGAGCTCCGCACGCAGCAGAAAACAGAGAGGGCATTGTTGCAGCGAGGGGAAGAGAGAATAAATTACAGATCAGCACGGTGCATTTTTTAGTCGGTGAGCAGGCGCAGGCCTCCTGCAAGCAATTACCTCCTTGAGGAAGGTTTTCTGGGTCTCCTCGTCACAGCGAAGCAGCTCCTTCATCACCATCACCTCTCCCGTGGCCTTATGAGTCACCTGCCGGCCAAACCGAACAAAGAGAGGGTTTGCACCTCGACGGCAGCCGCCAGGGGGGGCTAATTCATGCGAGAAGGAGGTGAGACCTTGATGGCCTGCCCAAAGAAGCCCTTTCCCAAAACCTCGCCGTGGATGAGGTCGCACGGCCTGAAGATGCGATGGGAGCAACTGCTGGACGACCTTAGAGATTCGGAGCGTCCGATGTCTCTGGTGATGAAAAGATGCTCTGTGGGGGAATTAGGCCCGGGGGACTTGCAGATGCTGTTGCTCCGCCTGAACCGGACAACATGCTCAGCTATACGCGTAGCCGCGAGCTGCGCCCTTGTTCTGGTCTGGCAGAGACCAACCTTAATGACCTCCTCTTCAGCGCGCCGTGCTCCACATCGGTTCTCTCCAGGACCGCGTTTGGTGGCGAGGACAGACGCATGCGGGATGTCGCCGGCACTCCCAGAACGTTCCTGGACGATTCCAGGCGGAGCCGGTCCAAACGTTGCCTCACCGGGTCATACTCGATAAGGAGCTGTAATGTTTGACTGGTGCGATGGATGAGGTCGTCCACCTAATCAAAACAGCCGGTTGTTCAACAGCTTCTTGTTTGCCCACACCGTACGAACTCACTTGTCGCGTTTTAGCACAGTCGGATTGACCCGGAAATGCACGTAGAGACAGATCTTGAGTAACCGTGGTCATCTAAATATTAGAAGTTGAGTATGTAGGAGTGCACAATGATAAACAAAAAGAGCTCGTCCGTTTACATAGTACGCTTCGCTGGTGTCGGGCATGTCTCCAAAATCACCACTTTTTGGAAAGCCCCAAAAACGGAAAGTTGGTTCCAGACCGAAAGGCAATTGTAACACTAAAATCAAACCCAAACATCTGGACCGAACAATATTATAGATTTTTGAAAAATAATGAAATCCACCAAAATAAGGTTTAGGAGGACTTGGCCCGGTGCCAGCGATATGTATTTGTATGAAGAAAGATTTATAGGCAAGATATTCATTTTCAAATCACAAATCTTCCTTTTTGTTGTTTGTCCGGTATATTTATTTCCATGTATACTTTTTATGTACTATACAGTGCAGACCAAAAGTTTGGACACGCCTTCCCCAGAGAACGACAAGATGCGCAAAGCAGTAATCAGGGTGATTGGTTATACTTGGAGGAGACCTTGAATAATATATCCAATTGCAATAGTAATATTGAGTGGAGGAAAAAAGAAAATGACTATGTGCTGCATGAGCGCATATTCTTACTTTTTCATTGCAAATAAACAGAGGATGCCCTGTAACTGTTAAAGTGATGCCGCTCCCACAGCGTCAAGCAAAAGTGAGCCATTGTCTGCGCACGAGGGCAGAATCTTTCATAAACCCTTTTATACTCTATTGGATTCCACAGTGTGTATGCACTGTAGATGTTTGTCCATTGTCTCATCAGACAGCTCCGGAATGAGTTGTCTGTATAGCGAGTGAGAGAAATGTTTTAATGTCGGAATAATAATGTGAGAGCGAGGCTGTGACAACGCAAAGTCATTTCTCAAAGCACCCTCTCCCTGCAGAAGAATGCATTAATGATAGCGGTTCGAATGGAATGGCAAAACTGCCACGTGTTGCCGATGGACAAAAAGAGCAAAGGGAATTTCTGCGGCGGCGAGACGAAAAATGAACGCTAATTAGAATTTACGCAAAGCCTCGGGGCGAAACTGTTGGATAAGTCACCTCTTCCTCCAGCAGCGTTCCCACAGGGACGCCATTGATCTCAAGGATCCTGTCCCCGACGTGGATTGCGTTCCGCACCTCGGGACTGATGAGCATCCCCCTGACCCTGGCGGTGACATCAGACACACATGTTGGTACTCGTGCAGACTCGACACATTACTATGTTAAAAAATAAATAAATAAATAAACTGTCCCGCAGGAAGCTAAAATGCGCAACCAAACCCGAGCGTCACTCACTCTTTGACCTGGACACTCGCCGAACCGCTGACGTCCCGCTTCACCGATACGGAGAAGCCTCTCTTGCCATTGGCGGCGGAGGGTATTGAGATGAGCGTCACCGTGTGGGGGAGGGAGTCCAGGACGGAGTCATGCGAGCGTTTTTCCAACATGGGTGTAAGGATCACCTGCTTGTAGCACTTGCCGCTGCGTACAGAAGCAGATGGGGTGAGATTACAGTACATGCGGCGACAGGCTGCTGTTTCAAGTTGCGGCGCTCAAGGGAACGGCGCTGAAGGAGTAATGGAAAATAACCACTAACGATGACGGGGAAGCAGCCCTATGAAGCGAATCCATTGTTCGTAAAACACAAAGAGATTACGAAATATCGCGGCACAATAAAAATTTCCGCTTATTTGACAAGCCTTTGGATGAGCGGAAAAAGCTGGATGGATGGAACACCGTTCGATTCCACGTTTGGTTAAGATTGACTTCGAAAACTGACTGACATAATACGGACTGTGTTCCTTAAAGTAGTGATTCACCAATACTGTATCTTTATTTCAGCTGTTGATCTGGTACAGATCAACAGAAAAAGCTGCAAATAGCTTGTAGTATCCAAAAGGAAAACAACACATGGCCATATTCATGACAGCTGTAAGAAAAAGAAAAGAAAATAAATAATAATGCAGCATTCACAGTCCTGTCAAGAGATTTTAAAAATTGAGCCAATATTTAATTAAGATTTATATTAAATCAATCTACCAAATCTCTTTTTAATCTCATTTTATATATAACCGCAAAAAGTGGCTTCAGACATTTCTTTTCTTGAACAGATGCAGTTGTAGCCATTTACTTCTGCTGTCTTTGAGACTTTTTCCAAGTGCGGGCTGTAACCTTTCATTTCGACCATCAGGAGGAATGCTGCCGTTACTTTGTTAATCGTTTTTAATTTGGCAAAGAGCTTTGCTATGGCTCCAAATATTAGCGTTGCTTTGGTCAGCTGCGGCTGGGTGCTTTGCATTGACAGTATGCGGTAGGATAAACCTGAGCTGCTTTTGTGGGAAGCAAGCTGCTTCTCTCAAAGAATTTACAACACTTTATCTTTGGCAAAGCTGTCAGAGGTGTTGTTTTTTTTTTTTTTTAACCAATCATCAGACCGATAACTCTCAAATGGTCTTCCATTTTCATATCTTCTTTCCGCCCCTGATCTTGCCCCCCCACACATAACAGGAGGTTATACCACACACAATTACAGCCAATTAGTGTTGACTTCAGGATGGGATTGACGTTTGATTTCCAACCTCTCCAACAACTCTAGCACAGGAAGTGAAAAACGGATCCAAACGGCAAACCGAAAGCAGAAAGTTTGAAATAAAAAATGAGATTATGGCTTATGGCAATTAATTGATCGCAATGAATCTGTTCATCGATACCACTCCCACAGACAACCATTACATTGAGTTCTTTCCCCTGATATACATATGTGGCTAAGTGAGAAATATTACAAACAACTCTCAATATGACGTAGCAGACACGGGCCCTCCTGCGACTTACCAGTAGAGTTTGGAGCGCTCCACCAAAGCGTAAGTATCCCGGTCCTCAATCACTACCTTGCAGCTGAGGCACACAAAGCATTCAGGGTGATACTTGTGTTCTCCAGCCACCTGGAATCACAAATTCACAATGTGGGTGAATTTCCTGCCGCACAGAGTATTTTTGCCCCTCTCTCCCAATCAAAGAAGCGTTCTCTGCCGCGTGCTGGTCTTATGCACTTCCTGCCATCAATGCAGCAACAACACCTGCTTGAGTTTGAGCCAGTCTGGAATCTGCTATGATGTCACTACACGTGGGCAAGTGAGACGTGCCGTCTCGTTTTTCAACTCCAGAAAGCGATCAGTCACATGCGCAATCTTGTTAAGGCTGTGATCCTTCTGGGAAAGATGCTGCACACCTCTATGTTCTTTCCTGTCTAATGCAAGATCAGCTAACATATCTGCATTCGCTTCAAAAGGAGGGCCATCTGGGCCATCTGGGCAGGAAAAATACCTTTCACGTCTAAATATGAATTATGGCTTCTAAACAGTAATGTTAAGAGGTTCAGGATAGGTTCACAGCTACATTTGAATACAGCAAAGCAGCTCAGCATAAGTTGTGTTTACAATGAAAAAAATGGATAGCAAAATCGATGGAGTTTTATAGGAAATCTATAGATAATCCTGAGATAAATAATCCTGATAATCCTGTTCCTGCATAAGATTGCATTCAAAACCTGGGACAGCACTCGGACAACTTTCATTGCACTGAAATGATCCAGGTGCCTGGAAACAGGAGTTGATAGGGATTTTGCCACATAGCAAAACTCCTGCATGACTCCTTCTTGTGACCGACTCAAAGTCAGCCCTTTATTTTACAAGCTCGACAATTGCTTTGCTCATGTCGCTTGGCCTGCTCACCATGATGAGGCATTGCGCTCCCGTTCGCAATTGCCTTGCCTGACACCATAGTTAAAGATCCAAACCCACCTATTGACAATTGGTCTCACTGCAAGCGCTATGTTATTTTATGCGCATATACTTATCCCAAATGGCGCCAAGTAAACGGCACTGCAATTTTACATATTTTACACATACAATAACGGGTGTGTGTGTGTCTTGATCACAGATCACATTCTGTTCCATGTCTTTGTGTGAGCAATCAAGTTTTTTATTGTCCTATGTGATTTTTTTTTTTTACCATATTTTTATAGTTGTGAGTACACCGGTGATGTGAGTCAAGGCTGAAACGATGATGTCAGCATGACACCTCACTCATTCACTTGGAACTCACTTGCCCAGACATGAGCTGCACTTACAACTTGCTTCAGGGTTCTACAGCCGCAACAAGTCTAGAGGCTTTCATAAAAAAATAAAAACTAATAATGAAGACAAAAATGATCTAGTTTCAGGTGGAACAAAAACAGTCGCCTCTTTATACTGGACACTGTTTTCCATGAATAAATAAGCACTGCACCTCAAATGTGTGCATCCTTCCACCTCCACATAAAAAAAAAAAAAAATACCTGCGGTTTTACCTAAAGCTTAAGTACCTTTGCTATAAGTTCTGACACCCATGCATTGCGCAAAGTCATTTTCCCTGCTCATTATGCACATTTGTCATGAATTCCTCGCTCGCCATTATTCACCACTGCAATTATTTGGAGTAAAAAATACGATTGTATTCAAGTTCTATCCACTGTTGAAAAAACACCCCCGGCAAAAACAAACATAAAAACTAAATACAGTAGAGCACACTAAATCGATGCATACTAATTTTATTTGGACTACCAGCAAGTCAACAATCAAATATGACCAACTGCTGCATGCTGAAAATGTTTTTTAACTGAATCTAACATGAGCTAACATGAACATGAGCTGGGCCTCCAAGCCACGATGTGTGTCCTGGACCCGTTCAACCGTGGAGAAATTTGGCACAGAATGAGGCCTCAAGGGGTAAACTAGTTTGCAATCGATGGCTGCCATGTTCAGCTGCAGCATATGTAAAAGTATCACTGGTCTATAAACAGAATCGCTGCAAAAAGAAAGCATACACTCTCCTGCTTTATAATGTGTGTTTGCATTCATACAAAGTACTGTAGCAGGGAGAAACTGGAACACGGAGTGCTTTGACACGCTCTGCGGGCGTTCTGGTATTATCTAATTAGGGGGGGGGGGGGGGGGGGGGGGGGGTTGTTGGCTCTTGTTGGATGGTGGCAAAGCGTACTGTAAGGGGCAGTAGATTGTGCTCCACATCCAGTTTAACTACCACCACAAAAAAACTAAGGTAGAAGGACTACAAATACAGTAAAACAAACTAAACAATTAAAGCTAGCCCCTTATTATTCATCTCAATTTTGAGAGCACTTTACTAAACTTTAAAATGTGTGGTATGTTTCTGTTAGTCAACTTACACTTCTTTATGATGGCATATTTTCTTGAGTTATTTTTCCTAGTGTCCTCAATACAATGCAAAATTTATTGTAAGAAATCAAACTTGTTGAAGAAATGTCAAACTGAATGATCCAAAGTATCAAAGTGCACAGAGAAGAATAAAAAAAAAAAGATCAGGAAAAATAGGAGCGGTGAAGTTGCTGCTCCTTTAGTTTGAGAGAGTAGATGTCACAACAGCAAGTCACTTGCATTATTTGTTTTGACAGTAACACATTTTTGAATTGTGCAACATTGTCTTAAAGACAATGACAAAATGACATTTTTCTTGCAAGCATTCGTAAATTGTCGATGAAGGGTGCACCAACTTGGCCCTGCCTGTGACAATTAACTCTCAAGGCTCAAAAATGTTTCCAAAACAAAGTCCTACATTTGTCATATTCAACTTAAATTAGAAGCCTTTTTGTTTTTTACTTCTACAATTTGTTGATAGTAAGAAAATACCTTTACTGTATGATTTTGGATATGTACGTTGAGCATAATGATCATCAAATTATTGAAGAGCAAAATAAGTGGAAATCATAGCAATTCATTGGTTTCTGTAAAAATGAATGAATAAATAAATAAATCAATAATGACCATATGCAAGAACTAAGAGTAATCAAGTGATGCTATGAAGCCCACAGATTGAAAAAGAAAAAAACAGATTTAAAAAACAAAAGCTAATCAATCTTATGAATCAATGAAAGTCGGGTGGATGTAAGAAGGCAGTACACAGATGGAGGTAGATTTACCATTGCAGGTCCAGTCATGAGCAGAGAGCATCCGTGACACAGCTCTCCAAACCTCTCCCAGTAGTGTTTGCGACAATACAGCTTCCCATCCTTCTCATAATACCAGTTGGTCAGGTGGTCACAGCACACGGAGCACCTGGGAGGACAGAAACAGGTCTGGTCAGCCGTTTGGTTGTGTCTGAAAGCTTTTCAAATGCCTCGATAAAACAAAGGTGTATTAGTTAACGAAAGGCAAAAAGCGTGACCTTGGAAGGAGCTGCTGCAAGCCGTTGCCTTCAGACTTTGCTGGTTCAGACATTAGCATAGCGCTATTTTATAGAGTGTGCACTATTATGTGACAGTTGATGATGGGGTTTCCAGATGTTGACATGACAGATCTTTCAGGTCAGGAAGGTCAGTGAAACCAACAGATTGTTTAGAGAGCACCTCCTTATCTGGGTCAGCACATTAACCTTTAGGTCAAAGGTGTAAATCTTTTGTAATCCAGGATAAATCCAAGCCTTGGGCACAGAGTACTGCAGTATGCAAGCCAGGCTCTGAATAAAGCAATTAATGCCACACCTATTGCCATGGGTAGACCAAAACGAAACACACACCAAAAAAATCCTAAGTATATTGAAGTGTGGAAGTTGAAAATTGCAATTACTGTAATCCACTTGTCATCTGATGGGATATGGGCTGACGTATGAGGACATTTTTAACCAAAACCTGAGGGCAAAATGTTCAAAATGCAGAATAGTACAGACCGAGAAACATCTGCGCGCTGCGAACATTCGTGAAACAAGATTTACTGGTTGAGCAAAACTGGGCAACGGCTTTGAATGCCGAAGAACAATTGACTACAGAACGCTCTGATTTGGTTATTGAAAGGCTGCTTATTGAAGTTGTTTAGGCTTCCGGTCGTAAATGGGTTCTTCAAATCGCTGTATTTGCATTCACGTCAATTTCGGGAAATACTGCAAAGCTAAAATGGAACTATTTCTACTTCTAAAAACTTTAACCTGCCTTTTTTTTGTTGTTGTTATTGTTTTAACGGATCTTTGATTCACTAATGGCAGTCATACAGAACCATTCCAAGTATGCAATGTGACATGATAGATCAGATTATTCAAGCGTCCTTTCTTGGCCTCACGCCTCTTGCTGCATTGCAGACTAGAGGTTTCAGGTTTACTGACTTTGGTACGGGCAACTTGAGTGCTTGGCACAACTATCTTTTTGATGGCTTGTATAAAAATAGTTGGGTCTCCGAGTTGAACTACCAACCCATCAAGAGCAAAACTAAAAGAAAGTCAGTTTTTAGTTATCTGCCTTTAGTTATCTGATTCTGTGTCTGCAAGTGACCTTTCTACAATAACTGCCCGCTGTTACAAAAAAACTGCCGCATAATCAACATAATAACAGCCCCCATAACAGTTTCTCCACCCGTGACAAGACCAAAGCTCAAATTAGTGAGGAGTGGCTGCAGGCGGGCGATTATTATTTTGTGTACAAATGGTAAAATTCTGCCAAGTAAAAGCCGGGAAGGTAATCAAAGTTGCACTGAGGGCATCCTTTGGCATAGAGCCAATGTCAACCGTGTCTGCATCTGCTTTGTGGAGACACATGTGGAGGTGGTGTGCCTGTGTTTTATGACAGATTATGAGGTGAACAAATGAGCTCATGTTTCAATTGTAAGAATGTACATGAGGCCGGTAAAACACTCAAGTAACACATCTGAAAAGTGTGCTATAGTGCTGAATAATTCCTTAGGTCGGAGGGGCATCCATCATAGCACACCATTGATCACATTATGCAATCCTGTAAACAATGTAGTTGAAATCAAAAACATTTACTGTCTTACGCTGACTTCTAAGTTTTGCAAGTAAGCTCAAAGACACAAATTTTGTGTCAACCCTGGACATTAGACTCATTCCCTTGACCTATTTGGCGTCGTTTTTTTTTTAACTCTGTTTTCAAAATTATAACTAGCAGTCAAGCTTTCGCTCAATTAAGCAAGCCACCCACAAAAAAGACATGACTTCAAAATACGCATAAGGGGATGTTGCAAATATACAACATATATTAGGGCTGGGAGAGAAGAAGAAATCATTTTCATCATTTTCATTTTCGACACAGACATAACATTACCTACCGCTACAAACAATCTCAAGTTCAACTTTTGTGGCTTATTTAAAAAAATTGGGAAACTTATATCATAATAATGTTTTCAATGTTGACTTTTAATCGATAATCAATTCAAAGACAACCCTAATGTAAGAAGATCAAACTAATAACCGCAAGGGAGGAACCTCCACCAAGAAAAGGGTAAATCAAATTGTTAGAAGTAAAGTCTGTTTAATGCTGCTACGGCGCCTGTATACGCACACGAGGAGTAATATTTGAGAAAATCTGAAACTTGATAACTAGCGATCAACCATTAAATTGGTATCATGCAACACTTCATTATAACACCGTAAGACAGTTGAAGCCCAATTAACGATCTTTGAAGTCACACTGGTCACAGAGATGTTCCAAACAAACTCAGGTGGCGCTCCAAAGAACAATGTAATAATAGTCCTGCGTACAAAAACACAGCAAAGTAAACATTCCTGATTTCCTTGAAGCCACATTCCTGCTGGAGTGTATTCTTTTGTTTGGAGCATGGCGTGATAGGTAGCACGACCTTTAGTTATGACTTTGAGGGCTTTGGGAGGGAGTGTTTCACCTTTCATGGGATTTTTATCTCAGGGTGTGGAATTGTTGCAAATGTTCTCCATAACAACTTCTCTCCGGTACACGATGAGTGATAAAATTATGTTTCTATTCAAATGTCAGGAAATGTTAGCCAGTTCGATCAAGTGTGCATATGTACAAGTGACCTTTGATTTCATCCATCCAGCCATCGATTTTCTACAGCTGCTTATCCAATTAGTTACAAAAATATTTGGAATTAAAAAGGTTACTCAAATATGTATCAAAGACAGGAATAAGGTAACCAAAACACATTTATATAGTGGGAATAAGTTGGCTGTAATGAATTGAGGCACTGTTGATTCACTAGCTGGTGGTTTGAAGGATCAGCAAATCATCAGCATTTTTCACCCGACTTACTGCCAAATACGTAAATCATGAATTACCTACCAAAGTAATAAATTATCTACCAAACACAAATTTATTTTTGCTTGTCCTCGAGTCCCAGGGTGTGATGTGAAATTACAAAATATACTGTATGCTGCCAATATTCATAAAATGAATTTAGCAATAGTTAGGCTTTTAAATGACTTTGTGTCAACTCAAGCACTATAATCAACTGTTAGCTAGTCCTGTTCCTGCTTTGTCTGCTACTTGAGGGCTGAAGTCAAGAGGACTTGGACTTCAGAGCTAATTCCCCATTTTCCCTCCACTGCAGGAACGAGTGGACACAAGCATTGGTTGTGTGTGTTTTTTTTTCCCCTGTAGATCCACATTCTTTATTGTTTATGTGCACACATATGGCTACACTTAGGATGAGCCAGCGGTAAAATCAAGCAGCGGCCGGCTTGCGCAAGCGCAATTTATTTGCAGTCTGTGTCCCTCTGTCTGTAACTCCCCCTTTAAAGGACTTTGTGCAGGAGCCACACAGAAATCATTGGGCAATAACTACATTAAATTTAATATCATGTATAAACGTAACAATAATCTAATTTATAGAAATACTACATTTGACATAAATAGTCATATAATGCGTTGCTGCAAATAAACATCTAAGTCAGGGTTGGCAAAAAACATTTTTGATAATATGATAATATTACAGTAACTATATCATCAAATGATCATTTATCACTAAAGAAAAATGACACTTGTTCAATTTGTTTTAAAAGGGCTGTGGCGACAGAAAATGCTAGCAACATCGCTATATTACTAAAAGTGAAGTAAATGTACAAATTTGATACAGATTTTAGCAAGGGATAAGAAGTAGATGAGAAGCATTAATTGCTTCAGTGGGTTACATGCAATTATGTGGCGGGCCGAATCTGGACCCTGGGTTTTGACTTTGACATCACTGTGGTAAACAAGGTAAACTGGGCTTCGAAATTTTTCTGAAGGACCAAAACTCATGGGTATTCTTCCCACTTTCCATGGTGAATATATGCACATAAATTACATTTGGCACAATGGTGATTTAAGTTCTTATTAAATGTGAGTTTTATCAAATCAAAATTTCTAACCAGGAAATGAAACGTCTCACATGTGGCTGCCTTATCCACCTCATGATGTGGTTTAATGCTGGCTAGCCACAAAGCATCCATCCATCCATCCATCCATCCATCATCTTGTCCCTTTATCCTCACCTGGGTCGCGGAGTGCTGGAGCCTATCCCAGCAGAATGAATGAAGGAGCCAAATACAACCGTTTTACTGACATTGAAATGCAAAACAGCGTCAAGAGACTTCCACATTAACGTTCGTTCCTCCAAACAAATTGATCCGGTGGGAAACCAGTATTCATAACAACAGTTCCGCCCATGGGTGAATGATTTACTGACATCGATTGTCTAGCTATGTGCTCGCAAACACACATGCTCTAAAAGTCCAACTTTTATATTTCTGTGCCAGTGTTGTATTAAATACAATAATGCTGTCGAGCAAGGTTGTGCTGTAGTGGAGGTCTGGTGTATTGGCCCAACTACCCACAGATGATGTAACGTTGCTCCTCTTTCGATGGTAAATCAGTTGGTACTTGATCAACACTCTCTCGGTTGTTTGCAACCAACTACTGAATCACATTTTTGGTTTCAAACTTTCCAATCAGTTCCGTAAAGACAGAATTTTTACAGGAATTTGACTGATCCACCCATTTCAGGCAGGATGATTTGTGGCATGACTGGTGCGTTTGTTGTCTGTCTACTGTTTGCTCTAAACCAAAATATCCACATTACAATATCAAAGAGTGAAAAGAGTTGGTTCGACACAGACATGCATCTAGTGAAGTAAAAACTCTTTGTTGGGAGCAACAAGTGTCAAGTTGCAATCACAACTAAAAGTATTCCACTTATTCCCAACGAGAACCGAAAGAACAGGCAAGCTTCCTTTGCAGCAGAAAACCCCCCCAAAACAAAACAAAGGAAAGTTTCACACAGCCAATGTCTCAGACAGCAGACCCATCTCTGAATCGCCGTTGAGGAATGCAGACAAAACACGGGAGGGTGCTGCTACGTATAGGTTTCAACGCTGCCAGGTTGACTGGAACAAAAGTGACATCACTGTGCAAGAATGTTATACAAGGTGGAGGTGGTCCATTGCCACAGTGTGGCGTGGACAATAGTCATCACACAAAGGACGCTAGCCTTACTTTGCTATGTCAATCTAATTAGTTCACAAATCTATAATAAAATGCCACAAAGGGTCCTTTCAAACACTTACATTGAACGCTGCGCGTTTAGATAACACACACACAAACACACACGTGCATCTTATTTAGCATTAGAGTATAAATAGCTAAAGTGTAGAAGTTACAAAAAGCATGACAAAATGCATTAGGAGGCCCGCAATCAAGCAGCAGAAGGACAGTATCCAAGGTGAGTAATGCAGCAGTAAGTGGAAGTCAGCCTCAGAAACAAGGACATGTACATTCTTCAAGAAACAATGTTTGGCGGAACTGAAATACGTTTTTTTTTAGGGTCGGTGTGCAGTTATTTCAGTGTTTCGAGATAACACAACCTTCTACAATTCAGAAAAACCAGATGTCCTCAGCCGTAAAAGACAAAGGTTGACAGTTCATTCCGCAGTCGCATGGAAAAAAATTCTAAAATTGAACATCGTAAGACGTGTAAGTTTTGTAATTCTATAAAAACATCTAAGATCAACTTAAGCAGTAAACTGGGGCAGGGACAAGAACTCGCGAGACTGGAATGCCACGAGATTCCTCGTCTGTGTACAACATGAGATCTTTCATTTTTGTGTGTGTGTGTGTGTGTGTGTGTGTGTGTGTGTTTGGGGGGGGGGGGGGGTTGACCAGAAATGCACAGGAGCAGCCAGGAGAATGCACTGCTTGTTATTGCTCTGCACGACAGTAAAATGTTCCACCAAATGTGGTAAAATGGACTGACAAATTCAAAATAAACATTACCATACCAAATAACGTATGGACACAAACACCTTGCCAAGCTTTTCATTTTGAGGCGTCATGGCCGGCAGAGTTGACCGACTCGTTTTTCTACTACTTTTCTCCAACTGTTGCTCCCGGAATGAGTCACGACACCCCTTATACCAAACACAACAACGTTTCAAAACTACATTCAATCGCCAATGCACAGTTCTTACAAACTTAATTATTAACTTAATTATGCTAACGTTTTATTGTACGACACCTGTTGGGAAGCATCTTGCATAAATTAGCCTCTGGTCGGCAGCACCCAAGATTCCATTTTGGCTGGCGAGAAAAATCGGATCGCTTTCAAAGGCTGTTTAATCGATGTAAAAAACTTTACACACTTAGAAGTTGACAGCGTGATGACAGTTGCTGTTCATACTGATCCCTTCTGAACAAACCAGGCTGACTAAAATGTAACTTTTAATTTTGCGGCAGTCTGCTCAATAAAAATAAAATGTTTAGAGCATTTACAATCGGATTCCTATAATGCCTATTATTATTTATACAACAAATTTAGCAAAGCCCTTGTCTTGTTCTCGTGAATTCAAACTTGTGAGGCATCACTTCTCGTGGGATTTGTGTGCCATCCCTAAGATTAAGCCATGAAGACAGACATGATGCCAGCATATCAAGTGATGCTTCAGCAAAACCTTATTTGCATTGCAAAAAACAGTCCGTTTCATCGCAATTTGGCTGTGGCAAAGAAAATGACGTCATCCACTTTGTGAGTCTTGTGACATTTTTGTTTGGTGCAGTGCTGTGATTTATTTGATGTAAAGTGGGTGCCCTGGCTCAATTAAGGACAAGAAAAGCTGCACTAGCTAACTAGTCACCCTTCGACATGCTACCATAAATATGTGCTGTCACTTGTCAGAAAAGGAACGGAAAAATCTCTTTAAACAAAACAACCCTGCAAAATAAATTAAAAAAAAGCATAGACCGCAACAATTTTCTTTAGGGGTTTGAGTGACTTCCGAAAACCGGTTACTCCAATGGTTAATGCTTCACATGCTTCATTGGAAAAATGCTAGACAAAATACTGTGGGGTGTGAGACAATTCAACAGAAACTCATTATGACATTTTGATCAGTATGGCATAAACAGCTGATAATGTTGGAATGTAGGATACATTTGTACATAATCATTTCCAACAATGTAAGAATGCATTTGCAACTCATTCAAAGAAATGAGAAACCGCTTTCTTGAGGTACACAAGAAAAAGAAGGATGTGGATATTCAACAAGTAATTTTTAGAAATACAATTGTGAGCTACGAAACGTAACAAAGCAAGTGAGAAAAATGATAAAGGTTAAAATGATAAAAGGATGATAGGATGATAAAATGATAAAGGATGCATCCAATGTATCTCTCAGCCAGAGAGATCTGTCTTTACTAAACAAAATCTGAAGAAGAGAAACATATCATGAAAAGAATACGTCTGCTGCATTTTTCATGATTTAAAACAGTTTCCAGGTATGTCAATAACACGCTTCATGCTCAAGGATCAATGATACTTTAAACACACTAGTTTTTGCCTTCGTAAATTGGCTGGTTTTAAGGGGTTTGATACGGTAGGTCTCATGCAAATGAGACACAGTCCTGCTTGCTGTATCTTGGACCAATGCAGGCTTTTGTTACTGTGACAGCCGGGGGAGCGGAGCTTGGAGGTAACTACTCGTTGAGCCCCAACTCTAAAAGAGCTAAACACAACGTCATCTATTCAAAGACGTCTTTTTGACAAATAGCTATGGGAAAACGTACAGATTGTGTAATGTGAACCTTGTTCCAGAAAGTTGAGGCTTACGGCAATACTGTGAACTTTCACACAATATTGCAAAAAAAAAGAAAAGAAAAGAAAAAAAAATCATATCTTGACAGCAATACCATGAAAAAAATAAAACCATTTGCTTTCAATATCCTTAAATCCCTGCACTGATAACAAGATTTTTTGGGGAGTGAAAGGCATAGTATGCCTGATGAAAATGCCATTTTTGCCCTTTGTTAGGCACAAATTTATTTGGGCTTCTGTGCGAAACTGGCACATTGCCAAGCACGATTCTCTCTAGAATACCTGACAAATAGGGAGGGAGCTCATAAAATATTTTCTTGGTTATTTAGTTTCACAAAGTGAATTTTGGGTGTAAACAAAAATATAAATGGTTGTTTGACAGTTTGTCTTTGAATGCCCTACAATTAGATCATCCAGTTCAAGGTGTACCTCTGCCTCTTGCCCCGAATCAGCTAGGCAAGCTTAACCACAACACTAGTGAGGCTAAAGTACAGAAAACTGATGCCTGGGTTGGCACTTTCCATGCACCAAAGATCCAACTGTTTGTCCTCAAGCAATTACAAACTCAGTATTTAATGCCAGTAATGTGTATATGGTTGTCAAGAATGTTTTTTTTTTTTTAAATCAAATTTCTACCTTACAACTGCTGCATAGAATCTTCATGATTGTGAGTTTCTTGAGGGAGTGGATTCATTCACTATCTCCAAATACATTAAGAGGTCCCTCGTTTAGTCTTCCACTGCAAACAAGTCATTGCACTACACATGTTTATATTCTCAAATACTATGAATACCGGTAGTATACCAGCCATTGCTTATGTAAAAAAATATCAGGGCCCATCCTTTATTGTGTATCTCCCCAAAACTGACCCTGTAAAAACCAAAACTCCCACTTCAACTACGCTTTGTCAATCATTAAAGTAAAGCATATAGCACAAGAACAGACTGTTATCCATCTCTGGGTATTGAGAATCAAAGGCAAAGTCAGTTTATACTTTCACAAGGTAACCGAGCAAAACCTTGTTAATCTATATGACACAGAAGCTTCTGAGATTATCCTCAAGGCCGTTTGTGACAAAAGCAAAACAATGCCATGCTGATAAGCGATGGCAACGCACAACAAAATGCTTCATTTCGTGCCACCCTATAATGGGGGGCGGGGGACTTTCAAGGTTCCAACCTGAGACACTTACTGGAAGCAGGCGCCATGCCAAGTATCCTGCAAGACCTTCATGCGGAACGGCTCGTGGACTCTGGTTCCACACCCCGCACAGTAACACTCGTCTGTACCTGAAACAAAGAAATCGCGTTTGTTCGAGAAGAAAGCTGCGACTTAACCCTTGAGTCGGTCAAGTTCGTGCGAAAGCGGCAACAAATTAATCTCTGCATCCTGAACCTGAACCAATTACTCACCTTCCGTGGCTTCCATCAGCTCAGTTAGATGAGCGTCGTTGATATCCTTTTACACGCGATGCATACTGCGAAAAGCGGCGTCAGTGTGGAATTACACTCCGCGAGTCGTAGCTGCCGGTGAAAAATAAGACCGAAGTGCAGGATGAGTGACGTCATACTAGTTACGAATTCCTGCGCCTGAAAGCGGAAGTGCTCGACAGCAGCACCTGAAAACAGGACGAATGGGGTACAGCGGAGCAGCAGTAGCGCCTCTTGCTGGCGAAATGTGTAAAGTACAACAAGGACAAATCTGATTCGCGACTGATACGTCCAGGTTTTCCCAGTCCGTTTTCTATTCCGCATATTCTCATAAGGAGTTTCAGGAAAATGTCTTCAAGGAAATGTCAAAGTTTAATAGTCCATCCATCCATCCTCCACGAAATTGAAAATGTACTCTCCATTGGGGGGTTTATTGGTCCACGCTGCGGTGATGGGAAGATCAGTTTCAGAAAGTAAAAACCCTGCCACAGTTTGGCTTTAGCCACATGTGCCTTCACTTAACAGGTCATTTAACGAGCTCATTTAACTGCAGGCTGAGTAGAAGCACCAGTGGCTAAAGCCAAACTCGGGCAGGCATTTTTCTTTCAGGACTTGGATTTCCCATCTCTGGTCCACAGGCAAATGTCCCTTTGTCCCATGATGTAGTTTCTGAGTTAAAGTTGTTGTTACTGAGTTAATGATTGTTTTGCTCAGTTGTGCCTGACCAATTTCAAGATCAATGTCTATAATATCCAAACAAAAAGCTTTTCGTTATTGTATAGCTAACAAAGGGCAGCTGACAAGCAATCAGTGTTTGTTTTGAGTTTGTTTTAGGAGATTCATCCATCCATTTTCAAGAGCCACTTTTCCTCACAAGGCTCACTGGCTTGCTGGTGCCTATCAGGCAGTAGGAGGGGGACTGAACTGATCTGCTCGCCAGCCAATTGCAGGGCACACAGAGACCAACCCACTCAATCACACCGAAGGACAATTTAGCATGTCTAATATGTTTTTGGGGTGTGGGAGGAAGCCGGACTGCCCGGGGAGAACCTATGCAGACTCAGTGAAAACATGCTAACTCCACACAGGAAGGGCGGAGCAAAGTCGATTTGAACTTGGGTCCCTGAACTGTGAGGCAGATGTGCTACCCACTGCTCCACCGAGCAGCTTATTCGAGTTGAAAAATAGGTTTTGACGAGTCAAATAAAATAGTGTTTCGTGGAAGATATGCCCCAGGTATAAATAGGATTGATTTGCTTTTTCTTTTCATCTAATTTAGATGCCTGTTTGGGTCTTTGGAGAGCTTTAATGTGTGGCACATTGGAGTTTTCCTTAATTGTTTTGGAACAATGTACTTTCTCCAAATATATTCAATGTTCACATGATTGTGTCACTTGCGCAGATGAAAAAAGCAGTTTCTCATTGTTTCAATAAGTTGCAAAATGGCCACATCCTTCCAAGTGATTGTGGTGCAATGTACAAATATTTGCTTCTTCTTACATTATCAATTATTTATGCCATGCTGATAAACAATGTCTGAATTTCTGTTGAATTGTTTGACACTCCACAACATTTTAGTATTGGTTCATCCTATAAGTAAGTCATGCAGTTCATCCAGTCACCAGTTAAATTACTCACAGATAGCGAAGGTAATTGTAGTGCTAAAGTTTGGGAAGACTACACTATGATTTTGATAGAGTTGAATATAGTATTACCCATAAAAACAAACAACAAAAAACAGCATTGACCAGCAGTGTTTTGTTGTGTTTTCATGCTTGTCAGCAAAAGCAAAACAAAACAGCCAAGTTTCAAGCAGCTGAACTTTTGGTTACTTGGCAACACTCTCTCTGAGCTGGTAATGCCTGATGTCCAGCTTGGTTTGCTGTTGCCACCAGCTACCAGCAGGGCTAAAGCAGCATGTGGGTCTTGCTGCAGGGCTTTGGCTAAATTCATAGAGCAGGTTGACCACTGAATCAAGTTTTGGCTGTTCAAAACTTGGCTGCATTGTTTGGATTTTGCTGCTGAGTAGCGTGCCCGTTTACCTGAGACCCAGTGATGGGACCAATGATGTGTTGTCCTTCTCTTTTTCCTGACGGTCCTCTTCTCATGCCTCACAAACTTGTGGTCCAATGAGGCCTCTTCTGGCTCTGACATCAGCTCAAGCGTCCCCGGCCCACAGTTTCCTGGTGTTTCCAGAGGGATTCCGTTTCAAGCACAGCTTGCTGGGTCGTTTGGTGCTTTGGTTTCCTGTTGCTTTGTGTATGTTTTTGCATGGAAATACCACTCCATGTTGGTCAAAGCCTACATACAGTCATCAGAACGTTCTCAGATTAGAATTGATCCTGAGAGAATATAACTACTGGGAGCCAACCAAAGCTCCATCGGTGGACTATAAATCTGACAAGAATATAATAGCATAATTCCATTTCAATGTCAAACATTGGTATAGTGGACTCACACATTACTAACAACAAAGCATGCCTTTACAAGCTTACCTTGCAGCTCTCACACATTGGGTCATGTGGAAACATTTTAAAAAAACAGTGGTGAAGCTAGGCAGCACAATGAACATGTGGTTTTCTCTCCTACTCCACAGTTCTGAGGCTCTGGGTTTGAATCCTCCTTCCTTCCAAAAATATACATAGAAAATACAGTATGCGTGGCATGGATCAGTGGTAATGAGGACATCTCACAACTCAGAGGTTGCCATTTCATTCGCTGGCCCTTGTGACCATGTCAAAGTGTCCTTGATCAATGTACCGAACTCCCAGTTGCTCCTGATGCTGCATCATTTGAAAGAGGAATCAGCGTGAAGTGCAGTGCTTTGTACATTGAAAAGCACTTAAAAAGTAAAAGTCCATTTATTTGTAAGACAAAAAAGACCAAACAAATAGCATATGTATAAACTATGGTTTTGCATTTATATGGTTTAGTCTTTTTTAGCTCATTACTAGAGTAATCCAGTGGTGTTCAAATTATACAAAGCCAACAAACCAGTTTATCAAATTCAATATTCTTAAATTCTATGAACCAGTCGAATTAAAAAAAGCACAAAGGTAAAGGGCGTTCAACTATGGAATAATTATGGAAACAAATGGAAAAAGTATAAATCTTTTACTACATTTAAAAAGATGTTAAAAAAAATCATTGTTACAAAGATACAGACAAATATTTTATTATTATTATTTATTATTTATTATTGGGTCACATGATTTAAAAAAATGGCTCTTATATGTTTCTATTCTTCTCTTTGTGGCTCTCAGAGTAAAAAGTTGGGACATCCAAAAATTGATTAACACTTTTGCATGACATTGTTTTGGCACCATTAAGTTGATTTTGTTACTGACGTCATTTAAAAAAAAATCATGTTTTAAATTAAATACATTTCAAAGTAACCCTAGAAACCTCTTAACATGATCTGGCACAGTACATTATTTTTCACGTGCATGAACTTCCATGATTCGAGCTAAAAACAGTATCTAATCTCAAATTTTCATTTGTAAGGATGCACTTTGACATACTGTCAGCATTTTTCTTTGCAACTCCAACTTTATAGTGACTAACTTGGACAAAAGTTGAGCAAACTATTCCAGATTTCTGATTTTAAAAGCAATTAAACTTTAATTTGTTGTTTGAGACAAGGCATTTGTATGGTTTTACATACATACATTTGTATGGGTTTTCAATGGCCCTCTGAGAGAAACTGGAACTAATACAAAGGCCGGAGCAAAAATGAGTCGGACACCCCTGAGGCAAAAGTTTACAATGCAACTAACAATGAGAGCACCGTAGTTACTAAAGCAAAATCATAGTGTGGAGCATCAAGCCAGCAATGGCTAAAGCAGCACAAGAATGTCATCTTTCGCTTTTACACATACAATATGACCGTGGTGACGACGTATATTTTAGTCCTAAAAGCTGTCTACATTTTCTTCCAGCTACGGCCCACGCGGTTTCCAGGCTTCGCCTATGTAAGTGAAGAACAGTAGATTTTAAACTTCCGGCGGAAAATGTTCTTTTTCAGAACAAAAGTAAAGATTGATCAGTGCTGTTCATCTAACAGTGTAAAAGCGAATTACATGTCTCTTATTTTGAAATTTGTCTCTACCAGAACACTTCAACTTGACAATGATGTGATCATTATTACCAAATGAACGCGGTTTCATTTCCACTGGCCCGCTACGACAGCATCCGAAAATAACAGGTTTTCTTTTTGTGTGCTATCGGACCAGTCTTGCTTTTCGGCAGGGCTCGTGGATGTTACAGTTGAGCTCCATCCAATAATTTATTATCAATCAGCTCAGCCAGCGCCGGGCACCGATAGACGCCGCCGGCCACTCTACCATGAATGACGAGAAAAAGAAAGCTTTGTTAACCTCGGATGTTCGAGCGACCTCGGGAGATACGGATGTGGCCAGACCCACATGGAGCGGACGGCTGGAGTTTATATTGGCCACGGTAGGCTACGCGGTTGGGCTTGGCAATGTCTGGAGGTTCCCCTACCTGTGCTACAGTAGCGGCGGAGGTACAGTATTATACCGGATGAGATCATATGTATATAAATAATTACTTCGATCCTTGGAGTAAAGTGGCACTATGGACACGCTGTTGGAAACACTGATGGGGAGGAATGTTTCACAACTTTTTTTTTTTTTGGGGGGGGGGGGGGGGGGGGGGGGTTGACCTTCAACTAAAATTCAAAAGTATCTGAACTTTGACAGAGCCACAACGAAGGCGTGTTTCGTAATAAATAACGTGTACTTCACTCAAAAATCTACATCCAGTTGCTCAACCAACATTTTGAGTATACGTTTTAACTTACAGTTTAAAGAAGTGCAAAATTGCACCAGAGCGAAGTCAAAACAGTGGAAAAAAGGGAAACGGTAATCTTCTGTCCGCTAGTGCGCCAATAAAATAGCGTAAAATGAGAGCGAGAGAGAGAAAAAAAACTTCCTAGTAAATATAGGTTTCTTCCCCCGTAGTTAAAATAGTTTTTGTCTGTATCATGTATTTTATTTTTTACAAGATTTGCCCCAATCGTTTATGTAACAACACTTTCACATCTTAAAATAATGAAATCACCTCTAAATCTGCTAAGTAAACGTTCTTTTACGATTAATAATGCTTACATTTACAGAAATATTCTGTTATTAGTTTGTTTTATTGACAATATCAACATACAACGGGAAGAGGTTGCACAATAATTAATTATATATAACGTCATCAATCTTTCAAAACATGTCAAAAACACTTTACGATAGATTCAACCAGTAAGATGAACAAAAACATACAATTTTCCACCCATTATATTTATTCAACCGATCAACAATAAATTAAATTAAAATTACTCTGAAACAAAATAGATTAAATTACAAAAAATACAAAATAGAAAACATGGAAATGAATAATATAATTACTATTATATAAATAAAATAATAACATATTATACAACATAATATATTAACATGGTATATTAATACATTAAACCTCTCCATTTATAGTCCCCAATTTTAGCGATCAGCTTGATAATTTTGGGACTGACTGTAACATGTTCTTTGTTGGTGGTTGATTTTGTTCCACTTTTGTCTGGATTTGTCTGAAGGATGCATCTGTCAAATGAAAAACAGCAAAACTTCAGCAACGGTGGGTTGCACTCTTTAAATGCGTCATTTAGCTAGGTTAAACAGCAAAAAGCCCGCTTAAAAATCAACTTCTATGTCCATTGGCTTGGACGTAACCTTCAAGGCTGTTTTCTGGCTGAGTGAAAAGATGCCTTCACGTTCACTTGTGAAAGTGTGCTTTACAAATGAAATGAAAATAATTAGTTTATTTTTTTATGTTATGTTTGAAATGTACATTTTATGTCTTTAGCAAGCTAGATTTCTACCTCGGTGACAAATGACTCACTGCTAAGTGGCAAGCTAACGTTAGTGCCAGTCTGGCTAAATACTGAATGCAGCAAGCGGACTACGATGTCTGTCATTTTTTTGTCATCATAGTTTGCAATAATTCCAATTCAGTGGATTGGAAGCCTATTGGCGAAAGAGTAGATTAAGGGAAGCTCCTCAGCTTCAGTTTGATACTTGCCTTTGACCTTTGTTCTTCCTCCGGCCTCGACAAAAAGTCGCGGTCCGCTCGAAGTGTGTATCGGCCAAAGCTGAACCGCCGGATGTAGTTGTTGATGTTGTTAAGCGTCACGTCAAAACAACCTTTAACATGACTTTAACATGTCTTAAGTCTTGATGAGAACAGAGCTTTTCACATGCGGCACATACTCGAATGGCATGTCGTGTTGTTGTCATTTCTTTTGAATACACACACTTTTTACACATTAAAACTCACTCACTTAAAACACACTCATTGAATTCCTAAACTTTTTGGACCAAACTAACTGAAACTAACTAAAACTAGAGAAGACAGGCTCATGGGCGTATTGGACCGAGTTCTTTTTATTACTCTTTCTCTGTTCAGGCTAATGAACTTTTATATGGACTATTTCACATGTTTTACAAAAGTAGAAATGGTTATATAAACCCAACATTGGATAGTGGCATCAGACCTGGACAAACTTTAAATTTGCACCACAAAATCCTTTTAAATAGGTTGGGAAAGAACACAGATGTATCCTTCATTTTCAATTCATTTGTGAACGTGCTTCAATACCAAGTAGGTGCAGTTACAGCTAAGTCTGACCCCGACTTATTATCAAACAAACTATATTCACAAATCCGTCTTCCCGTCCGTCCGTCCGTCCATCCATCCTTTTTCCATAGCCGCTTAGTGGCTCACCAGGGTTGCTGTCATGCTGGTGCCTATCCCAGACGTCTTTGGGCAGTAGGCGGGGGAGACACTGGACTGGTTGCCAGCCAATCATAGGATATTCACAAATGAGTTGAACACGTGTACATGATTGTACTACTATATCCAGTTCTATACGAAAGCCATCCATTTTTGTAGCCGATGATGTGTAGGTGAAATTTACCATTTTTGTTACAGGTCTTTATCAAGACATGCACGTGACACAAGAGGATGGCCTATCTGTCTAAATATCACCACAAATATTTTGACTGCTTTGCAGATGCAGAATATAAAATTTAAATTTCCCAGCTGAACGGGTCTCAAAGATCTCTAGCGGTATATTGAATGTAATCATTCTTTCTAGAGCCTTTTAATACACGATGCATGTGACCTTTGACCTTTGGTTTAAATGTCTAAAAATCACCACAAAGCCTCCCCTGATGCAGAACATAACATCAGAATGGGTGAGCAGTTGTAGCAAGCTTTGAAAAATACAGGCAAAAACAACCTTTTAAAAAAAAAGGTTAAAATAATGTTAAAAAATACAAAGTTTTTTTTTGATTTTCAATAGAAATATTAAGTAATTTAACAGAATATTCATAGTAACATTATTATAAAGTCTGAGAAAGTTTAGATAAAGTTTTCCTTTTTTAAAAACAAAAACAAAACATGTTTTGAAGTATAATTTTACAGTTTTTGTCCTGAAATAACTGACAAGGATGTGTAAAATACAGTACACAAATGTGCAATCAATTTTAACAATAAATTTATGTATGTCTATTAATGTACAGTCAGCCCCCTGCTTACGAGCATCCTGATTTGCGAACATTCCGCCTTACGAGCGTGGATCAGGGAGAATTTTGTCCTCCGCTTACGAGCAAACCTCTCGTCTTGCGAGCATTCCGTCAAACTAGCCATTGAGTATGTAGAAATGTTCTCGCCTAACAGCGTCAATATATTCAGCAGTTGCGTCATCTACAATCATTAATAGATACTTATGGCGGTAACGTGAACGCTATTGGTCTTACAATCTCACACTGACTGTCTCACTCACGGTGTCTAAATATATTACCATTTAAGTGTAGTGTTTGTACAGCTAAAGGGAAAAACAGCTGACATGAAATTAAATGTGCCGATTGCAGGACAAAGAATTGTCATTGGTTTAAATGTGTGTTTTTTTTTAAATTAATTGTCAATACATTCCAACCGTTTAAAAAAAAGTGCGAATAATTATCAGTCAGTCAAGGAGACGCCAATATGCTATTGGTCGATTAAGGTCACCCGGTCTCACTCACGGAGATGCTATTGGCCGGCGTCACACGTCAATCACAGAAATGCCGATATGCTATTGGCCGAACGCCTTTATCTAGCTTGATGGGACAGGATGGAAGGAAGTAGACAAAATGAGTGAAAAACGGAATGTTTTGAAGACTTTGCAAACTTTATCTGTTAGACATAGCTTCTAAAATTACTAGCAGCGGTAAAGGAAGAAATAAGAGGATGATGTTTTAGTATCTCCGTGATTTGCACCATGACTGAAAGAGTTACTGTAACACTGTAAGACCAATAGCCTATAAGCGTTGCCGTATTAACTCAAGAGGTTAATCTCTGCACCCTATTACGGGTGATGATACAGCGCCATATAATGGTTGCTAGACAAGATTGCATGTCAGGTTAGTCGTCGATCTCCCGATATGCATTGGGACAGCGTCATCGTTGCAATTTTGTGAGTTGTAACCAAAGGTGAACTGACGCTCGAACAAGCCATAAGTGTGCTGCCTAGTAAATGCAACACACACAACCACCTCTCCGCTTCCACCGTGCTCAATTCACGTCGGGAAAAACAGTTGACATGAAATTAAGTGTGCCGATTGCAGGACAAAAAATCGTCACAGATTTAAATGTGTTTTAATCAATAAGATGTCAATACATTCCAACCGTTTAAAAAAAAAGTGCAAATAATTATCAGTCAGTCAAGGAGACGCCAATATGCTATTGGTCGATTAAGGTCACCCGGTCTCACTCACGGAGATGCTATTGGCCGGTGTCACACGTCAATCACAGAAGTGCCGATATGCTATTGGCCGAACGCCTTTATCTAGCTTGATGGCACAGCTGGTTGGGATGGAAGGAAGTAGAGAAAACCCTGACTGAAAAAGTTACTTTGACACTGTAAGACCAATAGCATATCTGATTTACCGTATTGACTTGGAGCATTCACCTCTGCTCATCTCTGCTTATCTCAGCACAAGTCACGTCTTTCCAAAGGTAAAAGTCATTTATCCTTTGTATTTGTTATTTAATGCAACTGTACAGTAGATTATGTCACTTAGTATTAATTTATGTATACAGCGTGATGATTTTACCTAAGGCTTCTGCGCGCGTTGCATGCACTCACGAATTAACATGGGTTTGGATTGCCCGCTATACGAGCAATTCGAGATACGAGCGTAGCCGCTGAACGGATTAAGTTCGTAACCCGGGGGCCCACTGTATTTGTATTTGTAAAATAACAGAAATATATCCTATTGGGTCATATTTTTACAGTTGGTGATTTCATGTTTTTTACATTTTCCATGTAAGATTCGTCTCTTGTAAATTAAATGATAACTTATAAATAGAGAAAAAACTGTAAAGTATACAGTAAATCTCTTGTTATTTTAATTTTATTTTAATGTTCAAGGAAACCAGAAAAGGTTTGATTTTCTTTTGGTAGAGCTGAATTAGTTCATGTTAACAAGTGTATATGTTTCAGTAACTTTCTCAGTAAAACAAACAAATAAAATGTTATTAATTTTTCCCCATATCCATCCATTTTTACCCATGGTCACCTGTATTATAGACAGTTGCTGCTGGCCTTTAAATAAGCGGATGGCTTAGTTCTCAAAATAGAGTACATTAAAGGGTACCAATCATGGAAATTCTAATTTTTGGAGCCTTTATCCATGTTACAATGTTAATTTCTCACCCTAAACACCCCCAAGTGTTATTTTTCTTGCTTGAACCTTTTCTTAGAGTTCTTTGCACCGGCCATGACCGAGCAGATAAAAAGGGCTCGTGAGGGGCAAGATGGTGTCATAGTGATGAGGAAGGCCCTTTTATTACATCTACACCGCCCCTCGTACTGCCTGTGCAGCGTAAACACACACCCACATTTTCCGAGCAGCCGTGCCTATTTTTACTTCCGGTTTTTCATTGGAGTTGGTGAGGAGCGGTACAGTGTTGCACCGAGTCGGCCCAGTAAACGATAATGTTTTGTTTATTGGTTACAGAGTTTTACCGTAGAAAATGTCCTAGTGGAGAAAATGTATGTTTGGAAGCACACCGCCGGACAACAACCAGGCGTTTGTGATCGTCATCATTTCGTTCTCCCAATGGAGAAGCCATAGCTCTAAGTACACATCGGCTTCATTGTAATGAACCATGTGCAGCATGTGTGTTTTATGTGTGTTTATGCTGCTACTAACTTCTTATGGTTCTCCATGTGAAAGTACTTACGTGTACTTTTAAGTTTCTTGAGGTTGTAAAATCACAGTTGCGCACATGTTTACATAGGTTATGTTTAGCTGTTTTTCTTTATCGTTTCATGCCGGGTCAGCTTTAGAACAGTGCCACAAAGAGGGTGCAGCAGCCACATAGTGAGAGGCGCGGTTTCAATCAGTGAGATGTTTCATTTGGTAGTTAGAAATGTCGATACCAAAAACATAATTCCTGAGAAATTGAACAATTATGCTTAAGTTATGTTTCATTATGTATTTTTTTTCTTTGTTTGCAAACAAGAAAGATTCTGTGTAAAGTAGTGACATCCTGTTCAATTCTGTGCACAACATCTTTGTATTGCTCAACATAAAATTGTTAAAATTATGGTTTGCTTTAGTTTGAATGACAGATCTGCATAATGAGATTCTAAACAAATTTCATGATACACATTTAAGGGTTGGCGGCTCTGTGGAAGAATGGTTAGCATGTCCGCCTCCCTGTTCCCGAGTTCAAATCCACCTTGTTCCGGCCTTCCTGCGTAGAGTTTGCATGTTCTTCCCAAACCCGCTGGCTTCCTCCCACACTCGAAAATTATGCATGGCAGGTGTATTGGACACGCTAAACTGTCTTTAGATGTGATTGGGTTTGTGAATGGTTGTTCATCCAAGTGTGATTGGCTGACAACCAGGCCTAGTGCCCAGACAGCTGGGTTAGGAGCCAGCAAGCCCGTGACCCTGACCCAGGAGAAGTGGCTATAAAAAATGGATGGATAGATTGATATTTACAGGAAAAGATTTTGGTATGAATTTATCTGCAATAATGATACCAGCTAGTTGTAGACAACAGCTCTAAGTGGTTAGAGTACATAAAGTTAAAAACACCGGCACATGTTGGTCACTTGGCCGATGTTTGAAGAGCCATAATCGTCCAATTTACTCGTCTGGCCGATCATTCGGGCACTACAGGCCTACACCTAAGAAATTCTCATAGAATATAAACCCTTTGAGTATTTGAGCTATTCAGACCAGAGTTCAATGGAAACATGATAAAGTGGCAAGACGCAGTACAGTACTACAGTAGTAGTCGCAAAAGAAGTGAAGTTAGCCCCAAGTGTGAATACTTTTAATTCCAGGTTAAACACTATGTACTCAAATATGTATGGGTGTAGTCCTTTGCTTGTGACATGTTTTGATCATTTTCTTCCACATCATTCGAGTATTTGAGCTATTCAGACCAGAGTTCTATGCAAGCATGGTGAAGTAGCAAGACGCAGGACTGTCCTATAGTCGTAGTAGCAAAAGAACTGAAGTTAGCCCCAAGTGTGAATACTGTACTTTTAATTCCAGGTTAAACACTATACTCAAATATGTATGGGTGTAGTCCTTTGCTTGTGACATGTTTTGATCATTTTCTTCCACATCATTGTCATAGTATTTTAGCCAAGGGATAGAACACTCCTGGTAGTTCGATAACCAGGTGGTGAACACAAAATTGAGGTCACGCAACAAAAGAGACCAGCAGTCTTTGAAAAGTCTGCGCTGTCTCCTTCTGACCAAATCGCATGCGCAGACATCCAAAAAGCCCAAATGGATTTATCAGGGCAATATTTTGTGCCTTCTCCAAGTCCGACAATCTGAACCTCCTAAGCAGAAGCTGCTTGAGTGTTTGATATGGTAACATTTTGTAACAGTTGTATTACACGAAGTCGACAGCTGGTTGTGGGACGCCATGACTATGTAGTACTACGGGACGTGCACGGTGTGATTTCTCGCAGGTGAAACAGCGCTTAGACATGCCGAAACCACGTTGCCGGGTTGCTCTGCCAGAACTATCGCAATTTCGCCGGTGGGCCGCCGCCTGCCGATGGCAAGCGTTGGGGCAAAGTGGCCAAGGAAGACACATACTTCTTCAACTGCCAACCAAAACATTGAAACAACCGGGGTCACCGATGTGGCAAGACAAAGAAAAACACATTGCTGCTCAAGTACACGCCTCAACTCGTTTTTATGCCAAACGTATTGTATCACAATGTCCAAGTCGTCAAAGTCAAAGGTTCAAAGGTTCATTCCAACTTGCTTCTGAGAGAGAGGCATGTTCCTAATGCCCGCCACAAAGGTGAAATATAAAACCTGCAGAGCGTAAGCGGTTTGGTGTGTTATTAAGGCAACAGGCATTAAGTTAGATAACTTCACAACATACATAGAACTCAATCCTGACTGCAGTATCGGCAACATTTTTATTTCTCTTCTTTCTTGTTGCTCCAGGAGCTTTTTTGGTCCCCTACCTCATCATGGTTTTTTTGTGTGGGATCCCTCTGCTTCTAATGGAGTTTGCGATTGGCCAGTTCACTCATCTTGGCTCGGTGCATGCCCTGGCCAAAGTCTGCCCCCTGTTAAAAGGTGAGTTACAGATTAGATGGACTTTCAGTCATGCTGTTCAGTTTTTTACAGCCTTAGTATAAAAAATGTCGTCTGTTTTAAGATCCATCCAGACATGTACTACACTGCTTATCCCATGGCCCAAATCCATTGCTGTCACCACACAAAACCTCACGGGTGGTGATACAGGGTTTGGGTTCTACCAATTAAGTATTATGTTCAGAAGCTGACCAATGCTGAAGAGCTGCAACTCTTGAATTTGATCTACTCATTAAGGCTGAGTGTGTTTGATGAGATCATCTTCAGGTCTGCAAAGTGCGTATGTCAACATTTGGCAGGGCATGCTGTACTGTCACTAGATGCTGTTACTAGATTAGCGATGGAATAGCAAGTACAGTGGGACATCTGAGGTCAAACACAATCTATCAAGGATGATGCTAGACAGCAAAGGAACTTTTGAGATTAAAAAAAGACGTTTTTTTAGGCATTCTCACTGCGATGCATCTATTTGCTGCATGTATCATGTTTTACTGATTTAAATATGAATCAGTTTTCTCTGTGGAAAAGTGCATACTTGTTTGTGTTTGTCTTGTTTAATTTATAGGTATTATTATTTGCGTTTTGAGAAGATCTCATGGCCAAACAAATCCATGGTCACAAAATAGCGCAAAAACAGAATTTAAGATGTTGGCTCTTGTAAAGTGTCTCTGTTGTTTACAGTACACTTCAAGTAGGAAATGCTTTGAACCTAATTGTCACGACTGCAACACCTGCATTACACGTATTTGTGTTAAGATCCATGGGACAAGATGCATCTATGGTGAAAGTCAAACTGTGGCAGAGTTATCCATTCTTAGCGTTTCTTGTCACCTCCGATTGTATTTTGGGCAGAATGAGAGCTGGCTCACTGTTCTATATCGTTTAAAAAAAATAAAAATAAATAATAATAATATACTTGACCGTATGTCTCTCCATTAAGTCGCAAGATCAGGCATCTTAACAGTTCGGAGGAAATTTGGACCAATTCTCTTTAGTGCAATTTTTTTTTATTTGTCTGGTGTGACTCATTTGCATTTTTGCTCATTTTCAATTGAGTCAGTGATGTGCGGTAAGGTCCATAAGCCACTGACTTTTTGTTCAACAATGCAAAAATAGCAAAATAGCAAAATACTATCACAAAAAACAGGAATATTTCATACATGCTCATTGTTGGTGGTATTTGATCATCTCTAAAAAAAAAAAAAAAAAAAAAAAAAAAAAAGAGTCATCTTACCAATAAGTTATAAAAGCCCCAAACTTGGTAAAGAAATCCGATCTTTTAGGATTAATATATTGGAGCCAAAAAATTGTGGCTAGGGTTTTATGCTTTGTATTTGTTTATTTGTGTATTGTATTGTGTATTTGTAGTACTTTTTGGGCTCCATCGTACACATTCACACAATGCCGTTTCATGTCTCTGTTCCCTGCTGGCAAGTATGACTGCATCCTGCATTTTGTTTTGACAAATAGGTTCCCCCCGAGCTATAATATGCTATCCTTATTCCAAGTAGCAGCCCAAAATGTGTTAAGAAGTAGTTGTTCTTGATAAACCATTTATAATTTTCCTTCTCAGCTTTAAAGGTGCGGTTTGACTTTATTAATAAATGTGCAGGTAGTTTGCGGCACTTATTGTGTTATGATTCTTGTACCAAATGTTTCCCTTCTCACCCATGTACAGAATAAAACTAGGAAAAATGCAAATTCAGCCATTGAGTGATGGAATCATTGACATTATTAATATGAAAAAGAAATTCAATGTAAAGCATGGATCATAAACCTAAAATGTAAAGTAATTTAGCTGTTTATTTTGGTGTTTCACTCTCCATATGCAAGAATGGTTTGCTTATGCTTGAAAATGATTAGCGAATGCATGACTCATCTTTTCGATTACTTTTAATGATCGTGTTCCGTTTAATAAACAACTAAAATGTTGTTGAAATGGTAAACTTTAATTGATTTCCAGTTTCCTTGAATGAAGTCCATTTATTTATCCAATAAGTTGTTCTATCATGTTGATGGATGAGAGCTTGCTTGGCAAATGGTAATTTCACAGAGGTTATTGACCTCGCTTTAATTTAAGAAATGAAATAGTATGCAAAACATGTTGCAGAAAAGTGTCGCACATTCAGGCATTTCATATTTTAATGATGACATGCCCTGACTGGTTGAGAAGTGTTGCTTTCTACTGTAATGCCACAAGAACTCAGCCATCAACAACCTGTCAAAAGATTTTCAGATGGATTATGCTGTGTCCTTAATGCTCTAACTGGTTTTTCTCCATAGTTTCTCTTTAAGACAGAGCTTATCTACCCGATCAAAACAGGGGCTCTTCACTTGTTTTATCACTCCTTTCCCCCACGTTAATGCTCAGTGGTAAACAAGAGCCAGAAAACAGGTAGTTTTTTTTCTATACATTTTTTTGAAAGATTTCCACATGAAACTGTGCAATTCCCCACATTGCTGACCCCCAATCAATGATTTCAATGGAAATTCTTGAATCAACACCCACTCTCATGTTTAATTATTAAAGGATCCAATAGCATGCCGCTTTTCCCACCTTTGCCGCAGAAACAAAGTGTCTCCTGCCGGGGTGAGAAAATGATAGATACAGGAAGTGAAACAACATCTGCTCTAAGTGTTTTCTCACGTACTTATCTTGAAACTGTCATTTGCTTTGATGCTCTGGTGGGAGAGTCAGGTATGTATACTGTTTATAGGAAATAAAATGGAAGAAGGAAAAATGTGTCACAAAAGTTAACAATTATTTTTAGGTAATAATCCTGTAGTTTCAAGCTGATACATTTTTGAGTGTCTTTGTCCAGGGCCAAATAATTGTTTCTTCGTAACACCAGAATAGTTAGCCCTATTCTAAAACTTGGAAATGGAAAACATGGTTGACATTTTCACAGTGGATAAAAAAAATACTACAAACCCCAGGTTGACAAGTGTTTGATGTGATAAAAATTGGGTCTAAAAGATTTAAAAACAATTTACACCATTTAATGTGACCCGTAACCTTAAGAACATATGTTACCCAACTGTGTCCTTTTAAATGAAACAATCATATATTTAACCCTTTTATAGTAACACACATTAAGACAAGACCACTTCACAGGAAGTGGTCTTAAGCAAAATTTAGTGTGGAACTGCACAATAGCTTCACCAGGCGGAGGTTACACTTGTTCTCTGCACAGACAAACCAAGCATGCCATAGCCCTTCTTTTACCTAATCATTAAGCTACAGTAACTATAGATTTCTGCCATTCTTTAAAAATGTTGCTTTTCTATAGATCTTGGAATCCAGGCCTTCATGTGACTGACTGGCTGGTTTTGGTTGATTAAAAGGAGTCAAACGGTGGCGGTGGTTACAATTGATTGGTGGAACAGAGTCATGTGACAATGCCCGGGGCTCAAAGGCTCCTCACGAACTACAAGAAGTTGCTTGTGCAATCAATACTAGGATACAGATAAAAGTAGCAGGCTGTATTTAGCTAGATGTAACAAGGTGAATTTGCATATCCCAACAAAAATATTAAAGGAAAACTAAAAGTCATCTCGCATAAACTTCTCTCACCAAGTATGAGTTATGCAAAAAGTTACCACGGCCATTGAATCACATTACTATTCACCACTGACCAGAAGATGTGTTCACACATGACCTTGGAATATTTAAACGGAGCTTTTGAAAAGTATTCCAGGGCTTGTTTTTTTGTTGTAAGATAAGGCCTTAGTCAAGCCGCTCTACTCTTTGTACAGATAGTAAATCGTTGTCACGCATAATAAACAGCTATTAGTAGATTTTCTTTCATCTTCTCAATTCTTGTTGCTGTTGTTCTCTTTGCGGCACCTGTCCAGTTTTCCTCTTCTCATCATCAATTTGGGGTGGGGTGCAGTACTTAGCATATTTTTGACACTTGACAGAGGCTTTTGTTTGTTTATTTCTTGGGATATTTAATGTCCTAAAATTTTTCTTCTTGACTTATACCTTTGGAACAGTGAGATCCCGGTGGTGCTGTGTAATCTCTCTGGTGACCTTGTGCTGGATGATTTGACAACAAAAATGTCAAGAAATACGTTCTAGAGCATCTGACCTTCATTGGTGGTTTATCAGCGAGACTTTAACTTTTGGCGGATGAGTGCTGACTCCCATTTAGGTTTATTCTAATTCCATCCACATGCACAGTTGCAACCACTTAACATCTATTGTTTGTATTATTTTGAGGTGGTTATTTATTTTTGCCAGCTGAGATGTAGGCGTGACAGGTCACAATGCTGAAAAAGTTTACACAAAACAAAACAAAAACTGGCATTCGAACTGGGGTGTGTAGACTTTTTATGTCCACTGTACATCAGACACCGATACAAGTGTATGTTTGGCTTTAACTGACAAATTTTGCCAACTGTACATATATACAGATACATTTCTGTGATGGTTGACAAGCGATCTTTCACCACAGGTGTTGGCCTTGCCACTGTGGTTATTTCCTACGTCTTCTCCACCTACTACAATGTGCTCATGAGCTGGGCGCTTTTCTATTTGTTCAACTCCTTTGGCGCACCACCTCCTTGGAAGACTTGCAACAACAGCTGGAATGTCTTTGAAAACTGTTCCAGCGGTTTCCCAGGCAATGCCACACATCTGCAGTCAGCGAGCCAACAGTTCTTTGAGTGAGAAGCATGAATTGCATTTTCCTATTCTATGATCGTTACCAAAAATGCTTTACATTTTCTATATTTTAATTAACAGTCCGACACCAAAACTGAATAAATCTATGGCTTTCTTTAATATTCTACACAACCCCCACACCCCCTGTACCACATCTGAGCCTTTGCTTAATACAGGGGTGTAAAAAGTTTGGCCCGTGGGCTTGATCCCGTTTAATCAAGTCCACGAGATGATTCTGTGAAGCTTTAGAAAATAAGAACAGAACCAGCTCCTTTCATCCGCTGTCTATAATACTGCAACGCCCTCGCGTGTGTTAAAGGATTTACTCCCTCACGCTTGTGTCCGATCACTTCTTTTATTGAAAAGAAAAAAAAAATAGACAAACCGTTAACAAGTCAACCACAACTCAAACTATTGCTCGATAACTGACTCTCAGTCCTCCTCCGCAGGCTTTTTGTGCCTGACAACAATGAGCGAACGTTACAATACACAAAAAAACAATCATAATAATATTTTTACAAGCAATGCGAAGATGAACACTCCAACTTACAAGCAGAAGTGGCCAGTTGCCGTGCATGTGCCAATCAGTGACAGAAAGTGGAATATTCACATTAGCTTTAGCATCTAGCTTCCTCGTGCTACCGCTCAGTGCAGGTAAAATCCTTCTATTGCCCTGAAGAGATTCACAATGTGTGAGGGTCGCAATCTGGGCCATTAGCAGACATTCAGCTTTGGTCCCTGTTGTATTATAAACAATCAGTCTTGTATCTCCTATTAATGCTTTAATGAACCCTTTGTATTTTTATCAGTCACAGACTTCTGAAGAAAACCAGTGGCATTGAAGATATTGGTGGTGTTCAGTGGGAACTCTTTGGCTGTCTCATACTTGCCTGGGCCATTGTGTATTTCTGCATTTTTAAAGGAGTCAAATCAACTGGCAAGGTTCGAAAAAAGCGAGACGAATGTATGCTTTTGCATGATTGTGCTTGTTAAGAAGTTGAAGCAGCAGTTGAAAGAAATGTTCTCAACCAGTGAAGAGTAAAAAAAATATCTCAATTGTAAACCAAAAAGAAACTTTTGATGCATCTCCTGTTGATTCCTTCCTACAGGTTGTTTATTTCACAGCTACATTTCCATACTTTATCTTATTCGCCCTGCTCATCAACAATATGCAGCTGCCTGGTGCCAAGGAGGGTATCATGTACTTTGTGACTCCTGCCTGGGGCAAAATTTTTGAAGTAAAGGTGAACCAACTTTGATTGCACAATTGCATTGATTTTAAGTGTATATGTGCTTGTGTGAGTGTGTGTGTGTGTGTGTTGTTTTTACAACAAGCCTTTTTGTGTAACTTGGTTGTGTGTGGGTGCTGCATATTTTCAAATAGTTTCCCAAGAGGGATAAAAAGGTGATCATCTCTGACTGCAAAACTGTTAGTGGGCAAGCAAATCAGCAATAATGTTGAGAACTAACGGTTTGTAAAATAAAAATTCTGAAAGAAAATTGTTTGGAAATCTAGAGCTGAGATTATTTGAAGTATTACCATCGCGACACATGACAAAAAAGAATGACACAATGCTTACTGAAGTTCATTCCTCATTAATGCATCACACAGTAATATAACAATAGAGAAGGAATGTAATGAAGTAATCAAGACAGTTTGAAACTTGTGGATATCCAGGTCAATTACGAGATTTACTCAAGTTCATTTCTCATCAAGGTATCACACACACAGTAATATAACAAAGGAGAAGAAGTCATGTGATGAAGTTATCGAGATAGTTCAAAATCTATGGTTATCCAGATCAATTAAGAGAAGTAGTAATGAATGTGTTTTTCTTTATTCGTCTCACACACAGGTATGGGTCAAAGCAGCTGCCCAAGTTTTTAATTCCTTGGGAATTGCGTTTGGTTCCATGATTTCAATGGCAAGTTACAGCAAATTCAACAACAACATTGTGAGGTAAAAAAATTAAAGGCAACTGTTTGGTTATCTGATGGTAAACAAAGACAAAGGCAACTGATAATTCTCAACATGATTTTCCCCCTCCTCTTGTATTTCTTTATGTTCTTGTATTCCCATTATATCTGATGCATTCTCTACTCTAGTGTAAAATGTGACTTGACCAGGATAATGTTGGGCACGTCAAGGCCAGTACAATGCTAAGAATGTATTTTTGTGTATGTTTTTTATTTTTTAATCAGCTCTCATCCTCTTTTTTGATCAAAGAAATGGTCCTGATTATTCTTACCTGTCTTCTCTTCCAGAGATGCTTTGATTGTGTCGTTCATCAACTCATTCACAAGCATCCTGGCTGGCTTTGTGATCTTCTCAGCTATTGGCTACATGTCACACATACATAATCTCCCGGTGGACAACATATCTACAGATGGTAGGCAACAGTATATGCTTCTGTTAGCCATCAGCACATGCAAGGCAGTTTTTGTCTTGTAATGTTGCCAGTTTGCATCTGTGCTCTGGCCTTCCTGTGTTTATATGCTCCCCAATTCCTGTATGGGGTTTTTCCCAGTGCTTTCTTTTCCTCCGACTTTCCAAAAACGTGCACGGTAGGTTGATTGGGTCTTTGGTTATACCATGTGCCCTGAGACTTGCTGGCAAGCGCTTCTTGCCTAAAGTCAGGTGCCACCCTTATCGGGGTCATTTGCACCAACAATGGATTCATGGAAAATTCCCGATGAGTAATGCAAGGGGAAAGGTTGAACAGGATTATAGCTGAAGGTGTGCTTCTTTCTACTCGCATAACGCACGTCATTAAGAGTGACAACGCAATCCTGTAAAGTCTGACAAAGGTTTTAAAATTGTAAATCAAACATTGCCTTTAGCATAGTAAGTTTGGAAATATATTGTGTGCAAACCTGACTGGTAGAGGATGAAAATACTACTCCGATGGCTTTTATGTCTACCGCTGAGTGCTTATGGTCCCTTCGTGAATTGTACTAATAAACTAATAATAAACTAATAAACTACTAAAGGAATTTTTCAGCTGATTACACAGGTAACCCTCAAGACAAAGATAACTACAGATCTTGCTCAGAAAGAGCTGTTTCAATCATTCGAAAACCCAAACTAGAATACATTGAAAAATTTCTTGCATTAGTATTTCTCATACAAATACAAAATCCTGTGCTTTGTTTCAGGTCCTGGTCTTGTGTTTGTTGTATACCCTGAAGTCCTCTCCACTATGGCCGGCTTTCAACTATGGGCTCCTCTCTTCTTCTTTATGCTGCTCTGTCTCGGTTTGGATAGCCAGGTAAACATCTCCCACTCTCTCACAACGATAAACAAGCGCTTCCACCCTTTGGCTTAGTTGCCCAATTGCCCAATGAACACCTGATTTCTAATGAGTATGGAACAGCGACACCATTTTTGGTGTGAATGAAGCATTTGATGCTTTTAATGGTCTTTTGAGTTATTCATTCCACAGGTCCATGAATGACTCACAACAATATTTCCCTTCTGCTGCAGTTTGCCACCGTTGAGGTGGCTTTGACCTTCATAAAGGATGAATTCAGAACCCAGGTTCTGTACTTCCTAAAGAGGGAAGAGCTGCTGGCCATGGTTGTCTGTGTTGTCAGCTTTCTTCTTGGACTTCCACATGTTACTAAGGTGATGGTGAAGTGTTGGAAGCATGCCATTCGTCCCATCTTTTATTTCTCATTTCAAATGCTATGCTGCAAATGAATGACCCGTGACTGGTTTCTTATCTTTTCTCAGGGTGGTATATATGTGTTTCAGCTGATGGACCACTACACTGCTGTAGTGTCCCTCATGTTCTTGGCTTTTTTTGAGGTTATAGCAGTCTGCTGGTTATTTGGTAAGATCCTCATTTAGTTTTGTTCAGTGAATGCTAAATTGTAGCTCTGATGTAGGAGCTGCGTCACTGTGACAAGCTGCTAGCATGAGTACAGCAATGAATTGTTTTATGATTTATCAAAGTAGAACTTGTCATATTCCATTAGGGGTCGGCCGCATCTCTTATATGATTGAGAAGATGCTTGGAAAGCCTGTGAATATCTACTTTCGCATCTGCTGGTTCATTATCTGTCCTTTGCTGGTGCTGGTGAGCTTCTTTCTTAACAGTTACAAACATACCTTCACGCACAGCTACACACATACACAAGCACACACACATACGCATGCGCCCACACGCACACACACAGACATATATATATATATATATATATATATATATATATATATATATATATATATATATATATATATATATATATATATATATATATATATATATATATATGTTGGTATGTATGTATGTTTAAAAGGAGAAGCTGAATCGGGTATTGGGGGAATAGGGTAACCTGTTCTGTTCACCTAACCCGATGTTTCCCTTTCATAGTGCATTCTGGTCTCCAGTATCATCCAGTACACGCCTGTTCAATATGGGACGTATAGATACCCATTGTGGGCTGAATGGGTGGGCTGGGGCGTCTCACTGGTCTCTCTGATATGGATTCCCATTGGAGCCATTCACGAGATCTACAACAACAAAGGCTCTTTTCTCTCGGTGAGTAAAAGGGATCATGACTGTTCAAAATAGCTGTGCTCCTTTCTTTGGTTGTTCCGACTGTTGTCTTTTTTTTAGTGCGAGTCACCCGTTAAACTCATTGTAACTCTTTCGCTATGTTTTTAGTAAAACCTATTGAGCAGTGCATACATATGACCAATTTTTAAGTTTAAGTTCGATTCCCTCAACTTTCTCTTTGATCAAAATATTAACTGCAATGGGAAGTTTATTCCTTCTTTTATTTTTGTACTTTGGTACATAAGCTTTATTTTTTAGTCATCCCGTTTCTTCCCTTCATGATGTTTTACTGAAATTGGTGTTCCAACACTGAGACCCACAAGGCCATGTACTGTTTAGTGTACAGTATAAGTAGCTGTTCTGTACACACACAGTGGCATGCTCTAAACTGATAACACAAGTTTAATTTTTATAACTTTACCGTGGCTGTATTTCTCTGATGTTGTGTGTGTGTGTGTGTGTGTGTGTGTGTGTGAGTGTTTCTTAATATTCCACAAGACAAGCTCATGTCTCAGGAAATGATTTTCCCATTGCAGACATTCCAGTGCATTTAGGACACCACCTGCCAATTTCTAGTGAGATCCATTATGAGCCCATCATGGAGTTAACCCGTACAAAGATAATCATTCTCTATTTTAATGTTAATCTACATTTTTGTATGACTTTAACTACAGTTACAACCACAATGCAACAAAACTGAATCTGTATATTTCATGACAATTACCTGGCAATAAGGCTCAAGGCCTCATAGATTGATAACCCATGGGTCAAGAAAGAACATGTTATCTATTTTTTTCTTTTTGTTCTTGCACTCTGGCATTTATTTTTGCTTTTCATTACTTTGTTGGCAGCCCACGACCCTTTATAATGTGAACTACTGCTCCCTACAGCACAACAGTGGAAGTTACAACAGGCTTGTCATGACTGTATTCCGACATTGAGGTTGAATTTATATATTGGAATGTTTTACAAATCATAAATGTATAGTACATGTTTAGTTCACTGTGGAAATCTGCTACCCTACATGTTTCTCTCTGTCCTGGCATGGGCTTTCTTCAGTTACTCCTCTCATCAAAGTGAAGGAAAAGCATGTTAGCTTAATTGAAGATGCTATACAGTCCAGAAGGGTGATAATATTTGACTGTTAGTTGCTCTGGGATTTGCTCTAGCAATCACCTCAGGGTGTATCCCACCTCTTGCCTCAAGTCAGCGAGGATAGGCTCCATCTCACACATGATGAGGACAAGCTCTATAGAACATGGATGGATAGATGAATGGATAGAACATGTATTGTACGTGCATCTCATGTTAAGGCAGGGGAGCATATGCTCTAAATCTTTGAGCATCAGGTGTCTTTTCAAATATGGTTTGAAATCCTCCCTTTCTTCTTTTTAGAGACTGAAAACATCTGTGACTACCACTGTAGAGTTGGCTGTTGAAGATCCTTTGCCCGAAAAACAAAAACCTGGCTACCCAGTGGCTGAAACATCAATAGAACACCTGAACACAACACTTTGATATAGTAGGGTTTTTTTATGATAATTTTGTTGTTTTTTTTATCAAAATTGTATGCACCATACTGTATAATTCAACAAAAACTTAAATGACATATCTTATTAGAACCATGCATCATATGAAACAATTTTATTGCTATAACGATCTGTTGTCAACTGCACACACATTCTGAAATTTAGACATATCGTCAGATCCTTTGTTTGGAAATGCAAGTTGTGTTACTGAGCCTGAATAGAAAGCAAGTGCTTGTGAATGCAAATCTTTTTGCATTTCATTTTCATAACTTTACATTTATAGAAATGCATACAGCATACGTAAAAACCAAATTGCAACTCAAATTTGTGATTACATCTTTTTTTTTTCTTGTGATAAAGTATGAGTTGCTGTGTACAGTCATGAAATCTTAACTGACGCAAGCACAGGCTTTCATATTTTATGTTAACATAAGACTGAAACTGAATGAATGTACATGCTCAAAAGCTTTAAACAGATTAACACAATTCTGAAAATATTTATTGTATTTTTTTTATTCCATAGCTTTCTGAAATGTTAATGCATTTTTTTTCGAGTGCACTTTTTTTTCTATGACAAATCATTCACATATAAAGAGAAAAGCGCTCCACACCCATGTTCAAATGCCCGTTTTTAGTCAAGTAAAAACATGAGACAAAGATGAATCATTTAAAAACGTTTCCCTCCATCAAACTCACATACTGTACATCTCGATTGGAGGAGGGGGTGAATGTAAACAACTGAGATGTTATGGCTGCAAAAATGTGCACAACCTCTTGACAAACTTGTTTTACACAATCATTTTAAAAATATTATAATGGCGTAACACCAATTGAATACTTTTAAGTTGATTGAGGCCGGAATAATGGCTGTGACAATTATCCTGAATGCTTTGACGATAAGCTTATGTTTTCTGGCTGTTAAACATTTGACTCAGATTTTCTTTATATGTCTTGGCCATGGGGTACTGTGTACCTGCTCAAATAAAAAAGCCAAAATAAACAAACCAAAAAAAAACAAAACAAAACCCAGACGATCTTTCAAACACATGTGAAAATGTGTTATGATTTGATGAAGGTATTCATCCAGAGTTGAAAAAGGCGCAAACAGCACTGCTCATGGCTGCAATCATATCACTGTTAATGCACAAAACCCTAAACCTTAAATCTGCTGGAAAGTAAAAACAGGTCAGGAAAAGCAAACAGATGAACATTTTTTTAGAGGGATTTCAAATGGACTTGCTGGCACCCCTTTTTTAAATGATTTATCCTGATCTCAATATTTTCACTAGTATCACAAAAGCTTGGCATCTGTGTGGTGGTGTGTAGACTTGCCTCTTAACTAGATATCCTAAAGAGGATATACAGTACAATCTACAGTTGAGCTCATGAATTTGCTTATACACAAATGGAGCTTGTGAATTATTGGCAGTTCTTTGGCAAATACTGTAACTAGATCGGGGACACCTCAGTCGTTAAATCATTACGCAATCCTAAAATGCCTTATAATTGAACTCATTCACCGCCATTGACAAGCATACAACGGAAATGAGCGGGAAAGCGTTTGATGCTACTCCACTGTCAGTTTCAACCTTGGAAAAAACTTGACTGAAGCACAATCAAAAGTAAATGTTTTGTGGGTCTTCGAAACATCAATGCACGAAAATGGCTGTGAGTCAATCACATAAAATTCAATTAAAGAATAAATAAATGTGTTTTGCAAAGTGATGAGCACAACTGTATTTGGATCAAGGAATAACTTGAAAGCTGGCATCTAGAATGCCAGGCACCCGGCACCAACCAAAGACTAAAGTGAAAATGTGTGCTTCTCATGGTGTAATAGATATTTTTTTTAATGTTTATAATCATACGCTGGGTAGATTAGCAGCTCCAGAATTAGATTATCTTGATATTCGGCTTGGTTTTGGATTCCAATATTATATTTTAGGGATGGGATAAGAGTTTGTAATATGAGCTCTCGCATGATTAAAACTAAATTTCTCGTCGCTGCACAGCATGATATATATATATATATATATATATATATATATATATATATATATATATATATATATACACACACACACACACAATCCACTCCGCGTTGGGATCGTAACACGAATTCGCCGTATGACCGGCAATCCAACCCTATGTAGCAAATGCGTGTAAAACCCCAGGTAAAAACATCAAAATTGTACATACATATTAAAAATTGCTACCAAAATAGTATAGTGAGTGCTGCTTATATATAATATACATGAATGTATTAAATAACATCATAAATTAAAAAAATAGAAAAGATTTATGGCCATATTACCTAGTGAGGGTAGCCTAGGCTAGGCTATCTTATAGCCTTCTTCGTATTTCTTGATTATCTCTAGCTTCGTTTCCATACAAATGATCTTCTTCTCTCTTTATCATCACTAAAAATCTTGGGGCCCATGGCTGATCAATTAAAGTTTAAATTAAACACTAAAATGCACTATATATATATATGTTTTGGTAAACACTCACAAGCGAGCAAAGCTTTATTTTTTTGGAAACCGTGACGCCGACCAATAGCAGACCAGCATCTTAGTGCTTCTGTGACGCCGACCAATGGCAGACCAGCATTCTAGTGACGAAAGCGGTGACGCGTATGGGGACGTAAAAAACAAAAATGAGTCACTATATTCATATATATATATATATATATATATATATATATATATATATATATATATATATATATATATGCAACATTGTTGTGAAATCATGTTCAATCGCCAATTCAGCGCACAAAAAAATGACTTCATAACCTGTTGCCAGCGTTTTGCTGAGCATCTATAGCATAAATGAGCTAGTTTAATAGACTAATATCAACGCTGTACATTGATGCTGACACCAGCTTGTCATTCTTACTGATCATTATCAAGCTGAGTCAAATGTGTCTTCTGTGTTCAAATATCAGCAATTTATAAACAGTTAGTCATTCATTATGAAGTGGAAATATCTTACATTTTTAAGCTTTATTTTTGAATAACCAAATATTAAATAGAATGAGAAATGCAGGATACACTTGTTACTTTCATGTCACCTTTGTGGCGATACTTAAATGGTTTTCCATTTCAAGAAATAAATGGTAAAATATTGTCACATCAGACAAAACCAGTTTATAAACACGGGAACAAAACTTACGCCTACCACCACGCAATTAACATGAGCTGCTGAAAAATGAGCCTGAAACAAAAGTGATTCTCATGTTTATTTTTACATTTTGCATGCTAAATTGTTACATTTCTTGCAGTATGCTCAAAAAAAGGACACCGGAAAATTTTATCTTAATTATTATTATTTTATATTGTAAATTTTGGCAAAATCTCATCTCGTTTCGTTTTAGTGGATTCAATCTCGTCTATTTCTTCTCATGGGATTTGTGTCTAGGATTGCAATAATTGATGGGTCCATTTCATATACAGGGCATACATACACATCTAGTATGAAAAACATTTACCAGCAGAGGGTGCCTTAACACAAACAATGTTTCTCATCTTTTTTTTTTCTTTTTATGACTACTGCATTGCCTTTTATGATCATGTGCAATAACTACATGCTCTTTAAAAACCTATCTGCCATTTACAAGTGCTTTTCCACATTGCCCTCGATATGCAAAGCTACCTTTATGCGACCTTGTAAATGAAATCATGTATTTTGTTTTGTAGTTTGCACCACAATTTTTATCATAATATCTATAATGAATTTGGATGTGTACTGTCCTCTTGGCTGAGAATAAAGATACAAGTTTCTATCACGTATTTGTTTCCTTGCCGTCACTTGGTGGCAGTATAGCAGCAGGTTAGAGCTCAAACGAAATCTTTTCTGCAAAATTGAGCCGTTCTCTGCAAACGTACGCGCGCGTTTGTGTGCGTGCATGTGTCTTTTGAGACACATATATCTGATATATTGCGCAGGGCAACCAACCACGCATACCCACTCACACTCAATAGTATAACTCAATTTAGGTTTGAGGAAAACACCGGTGGCTTACGCGATTGAGAATCAATTGGTATGCTTTGTGGGGGTGCGGGTGGATGATTTCACCACATTGGCTGTATTGTCAGAGTGGATGACCCAGCTGGGGCACCAAGGAGAGCGGAGTCAGGACAAATGTGAATGCGATGCTCATGAGGTTTGAAAGTGAATTAGGGGAATCGTCATAGAGGAGTGCAGCGGCCTTAGCAGAGCTGCATGTTAATCAATAGTCCCTTCCTGTTGGGCGCATGGCGGAACCTATCATGGCCTCTAAATCAGAGCATGGAGCACTGTCAGATCAATAGTCATAGACAGTGCAGGCCAGGCGGCAGTAAATAAAAGGTTTATGCAAGGCAGAGAGAAAGCGATTGTGAGTTTGAATGGGCAATTGACGAACCCGTATGCTTGTACGGGTCACCCACTCACTTCTGCTACGGTGTGAAAATGGCCACTCTGTCTGTTTTTCCTTTTGGTGCCCTGTGAAGGAGATAAAGCGAATGTAATCACATTTAATTAGAGCAGGCGTACGCGCGCGTGTGTGAGAAGAATACTGCAGGAGTCAAGTCACAAAGCTCGTGTTTGACTCCCGTTGACGCTCGCGTAACGACTCCAGTACGCCGACCCCGCCGCAGCACTTTGTCATCCAGGCAACAGAAAGCGCTTTTGAATGTCTTGGAGGGACCAGGTGTCCCTGTGAAACAAATATCGCCACTGTTACGCCAGATATATGGTGAGCCCAGATGATTTGCACTCCTAGATTTTTAAAAGCATTGCACTGCCAGGGTTTGCTCACTTTAATGTTTGTTGATCCAAGCAGCGGAGAGAGCATATGTCTGTGAGCGCTGTTGTATATTTTGGTCGGGGTGGTGCTGCTCCGTGTTAGTCAAATAAGCAATTACATGAAGTTTAATACGTACAATAAAACATCTATGCTTTTTCTCTTAGCCTGTCTATGGCATTTCACACGCTGAGCTTCCTTCAGTGCCGCTGAGGTCTTAAGCGACATCATGTGTGACAACTGTTTAAATCGCTCAACTTTTAGGGGTATCCAGATACCCCTGTAGTGATGAAAAGACTGGAGCTGTGACGGTGTCATTTTTCCCAAATTACGGAGCTAGGCAACTGGAAAAGAGAAGTGATTAGACCGTTGTGAAAGAAGAGCATAAACTCTGCGAGAAATTGGAGAAAGGAAAAATCCAAACAGTGTATTAAACTCTTAGATTACCATAAACACCCCCTTTTGGGGACCACAACACCGAGCTTCTGTTATGAGGTGTCACGCAGTACCGACTCGGTAAGATTTTATAAAATAAGCCCTTTGGCGTTTTTTCACGAGTGACACAGAATGGTGACACATTAACATATTAGTAATCACAGTTGATACTGGATTATTCAGTCAAAGGCATGAGTCTTATTTGTTTCCCCCAGCTCTGGCTGCATAATGTCACTTGTGTGATAAATGCATAATCTTGTTTCCCCGGGGATGCTGACTTGCCCGAAGCATGTGTTGACTGCGCAGACAATCTGCAAAAGGAATCTGTTGTTGTTAAATGCGTGCGCAACGGTCCTCATGGACTTTCTGTCTTCATCTGCACTTTATCAGACGATTCGGTCTTCAGGCGGAATTGATACCTTTGCCCCAGTGTGCTGCACGGCACTAACCTATGGCCAGGCAAAGGTGTAAAGCAGAGGATCAGATGTTTGCATTTGCATTGCAAAGGGCAGCGTGAAAGCCAATAAATCAGCTGGTATTGTGTCCCGGTAATAACATTTAACATGATTGTCTTTATGTTGACTGCATGCAGGATTTGTCTGGAATGTCTGAGTAAACACATCTATTTACTTGTGCTTTTCACTTCAGTGGAATGCTAATGAGCATGTCTTGCTAACAATTCATATGCAGATGAGCGCTTTTGATGCTGGGATGCTACAGTGTGCTCTTGCTGCACGCTTGCCTTTGTTTAATAAGGATTCTTTGGAGCTTGCTTTAAGGCTGCCGGGGATGTGCATACAGAAGAGGTCGGTCCCTAACACGTCCTCCTGGTAATGAGACTTCAGCTCTAAGCATCACTTAGCCCTTCTCCCAAATGTAGTAATATGCTAAAGGTGAGTCACTGCTGATATGGCCAGTTAATGTGACATTGCAAAGGTTTCCTTGGAGTCTTGCAACTTGATTGGAGCCTCATTATGTTTTGATTGAAGTGGGAGCAATTCAGACGCTGCAAATGTGTTTCAGCTGTCCCTTTTTTTTCTTTTTTAAATTGTTTTCTTTTTTAAATTGTCAATCTCCTGTAACTAGTATCATACTGGTAGTTGCAGCCATTTAGAGTTGGCTTACTTATGCATGTACAGATGCTGCAGATTCAGTAGGAGTGTGAAAGCTGCCATCACTGAGCAGAGCTGAGGGCTGAATATGAGATTTTGGAGTCATGTGGTGATATCCAAGCAGAACTGCATTTGCATGAACCCTGCGGGTACAAAAAGCTTTCCAAAAAATGACCTCTGTATTGTGTGAACGTCTATCAATCTCAACCCTTGAAAATGAGAAAAGGCAAAATAGAAAAAGGCAGCTTTGGCACTCTTTACTCTGTGAAACCGCCTATGAGGAATCATATTGCATTCCGGATTAGGTTGGAACTGACGTAGGTGTAGGTGTGCAGGCATAGAACGTCTTGATATGTTCTCTGCATAGCATAAATCTTCGGATTTTGGAGTGAACTGATTCTGCTTGCAGACTAAATGAGGTTGCACAGAAATAGCAATATGTCACGTCTGCTCTCATAAGGAATGTAGGAAATTGAGTTTGACCCAAGGATGATGAATCTTCTTTTTGTCTTCTCACACATTTGCAGTACACTTACCTTTGCTGTGAGGATTTTTCCATCGGTGCCCAAATCCAATTTCGGCTAGATTCCTGTTGATCTGTGCTTGAGGCAGCCGTGTTTTTCTACGAAAATGAACTTGTGCCCACGTTGACTAAACAGCTTTTTATCCCTTTTAAAGGAACCCCCTCCACACCTCCTTTTATTTCTTGCACAGCGTGAAGCACGCAGATGGACATTTGATTTCCTTCTTTCAGTACAGAAAAACATCAAATAGATTTCACCTAAACCGCATACACTACTATGGCAATTACAAACGGATTTATAGCTTATTCTCAGTCACATTTTACCAAGATTTGACTAGGCTCGTGCCTTCCGGGGGGGGGGACACACATAAGGGACCGAGCAGTCACTTCGATATAAACTCGGCACATGAAAAGGTCTTCGTCATGAAATTGCTTGAACAATCAGTCCTCTATTCATCATGTTCTACGCCACTTATCCCTTTCAGGATAGCTGGAGCCTATTCCATCTGATTTACGGCGTAAGGCGAGGTACACCCTGTATATACATTCACACCTAAGGACAATTTAGAGTCTTCACTTAACACACCCATATGTTTAGGGAACGTGGGAGAAACCCAAAATCTAAAGCAAGCACAGCGAAAGCATGCAAACTCATAAAGGTAATAGCCCCAACTGCCTCAGAATGAGGTGTGAGGCAGATGTTAACTACTCACCCCCACCTCGGTCCTGTTTATTAAAATAGAACTAAAAGTGTCTCTTGTGTTATTTTTTTCCATCTCAAATAATTTGGGCAAAAATCTCCAAGGACGCAAGGAATCGTGAAGGTAATTGCACAAGTATAATGCAACACGATATCGCTTGACAGTCTTGAGCTTTACAAAAAAATAAAACATAAAACGATGATGACTAGCGGAGGAGGACAAGGCGGAATGACCTGTTGAAACCTGGTACATTTTAGTATATATTCTTTTTTGTTTCTTTATGCAAGTATTTGACACTTCACTTGAGGTTCACCAAACTGACATGGAAGTCGAGAAGAGTCTCAAATGCGTTTGCTTCTCAGAATTTTTACCATCACCAAAAATGGCCACTTTATCCTTCATGTTTCAAGTGGGATGAAAAAAAAGGGAAAAATCAACACTGTTCCACAGCTTCACAAATGCAAAGAAGAACCATTAAAACATTTTCCTCAGGTGCCCAAATTGTGCATGTGAAAAATAGCGCCTCAAATCTCATAAAACCTTAGAAAGAAGTAAGTTCAGCATAACCATGTTTCACCTCTGGGATTCACATAAAACAGACACTCAACAAAACATATACAGTGGACCCCCGGGATACGACATTAATCCGTTCCGAATTATAAGGCGAAATCGGTGTATGGCGTGCAATCGAAACCGATGATAATTAGCTAATGCGTGCGAAACCCCAGGTTAAAACATCAACATTTTATATACATATTAAACATTTGTAACAAAACAGTATAGTGAGTACTACTTATATAATATACATGTACATAATTAAATAACATCATAAATAAACAATATATAAAGGAACAATGACATTTTATTTACCTTTTAAAATGACGTGACTTGAGCTAGTTCCGGCCATATTCGCTAGCGAGGGTAGCCTAGCCTAGCCTTCTTCACATTTCTTGATTATCTCCAGCTTGGTTTCCATACCAATCAACTTCTTAGTTCTCTCTTTAACATCACTAGCAATCTTGGGACCCACGGCTAACCAATTCAAGTTTGATTTAAGCACTAAAATGCACAATACTACTACAACTACCTATACATCTTATACATGTATGGAATTAAATAACATCATAAATAAAAAATATATGAAGGGAAAATGAAATTTTTCCTTTGGAGTGATGTGACTTGAGCTAGTTACGACCATATTCCCTAGCGAAGCTAACGATGCACGTGCCTTCTTGGTATTGTTTTATTTCTCCAGCTTTGATTCCATCGTAATCTTATTCTCCCTTTAAAATCACTTGTAATTTTGGGACCCATGGCTAATGAATTAAAGTTTGAATCAAACACTAAAATGTACAATGAATAAGATATCATAAGCACTCACACAAGATTAGGTCTGTCGTATATTGGCGTCTTAGTGACGCCGACCAATAACAGCATCTTAGTGACACCGTGATGCAGACCAGTAGCAGACTAGAATCTTAGTGACGTAAGCAGTGACGCGTATAGTGACGTATGAGCGTGGTGCGACTCTCACAGTCGCACGCACGCACGCACACTGAGCGCCAAGTTTGTATTTTGGAATTTTTTCGCCACGCGAGAAAAATTGTTGATGCTACAGTATAAGGTGGGAAAAATGCCGTAACGACGGGGATTAAAAAACCTCGTATTCCACTTTGTCACGAGAAAAAAAAAGTAAGCTAGGGACGCCATTAATCGCAGGTCCGCTGTATATTCAAGCTGACGTCATTTTGCGCCGTGAGTGAAATATTGGCGCTCAAATACGGACAATTTTAAAAATAAAAGTTTTTTCAAAATGAAAGGTCTTTCAAACGCGGATAATACATAAAACGGAAATTGTTCATTATTTTGGGTGTGGCCCATTTGGCCCGGTACCACTCGATCCATGGTAGAGTACCGGGCCGCGGACATTTGTTTGGGGACCTCTGGTATGTAGGGTCATTACTTCTCATGCATGCACAGACGGTACTTAATTCGTCAGCGTGGTTGAGCGTGGCAACATGCCGACGGTTGGGTTGACGCCACAGGTGGTAGGCGTCGGTCACATTTGGCCCAAGTCTTATTGGTGTCTCCAAAAGGACAGTATAGTGGTCTGTGAGAGATAATGATGGGGAGATTATTATGCACTCAGGGAGATGACTATTTACAGGGGGAAAGCAAACCTAAAACAAATCAGTACTTCTGTGTTGAGTAGATTTATCCGTTAAGGTCGTCTCATTTTACCTCATTCCTGGAGAATGTGCAAATAAAAGAAGTTAATGGATTTTTGTTACAAAGGCAAATGATTATAATGAATTAGCAAAATGTTATGCTAGTACTTGCTAAATAATTATTTTCTTTAACAATCTTGGATTAAAAAAAATAGGAAAACTTGAGGGATTGGGGGAGGGAAACAAAAACACTTCCTCTCTTGGGGCCTGGAAAAAAAAAGCTTGCACATGCAAGCCATCTAGACACGATTCAAACAACAATTGCATATTTTCTTTACCCTCATCACTTGGCATTGCAGGTGCACAGCTCTGAGGTCAGATAAAAAAAAAAAAAAGCAGATTATGATGATAATTATTGCTGTCATTTGTTGGCGCCTTTCTGTGCTCTCAAGAACACCATACATAATATACTATAAATAAAAGGGAAAATAATAACAGACCCCAATACAAATGGAGTCTTTTAGGATGGATCTTTGGAATTCACAGTGAAATGGGGGCTGTGGTTGCTGGTTGAATAAGATTCTTTTGTGCTTATTCTTTTATTTGACTGTTAAAAAGGACCTAAGTCAATTCCGCATAAGTATTATCACACAGACAGTTCAAAAATGTATCTTTGTAACCGCTAGAAAAAAAAAATGCAGTCCTTTTGATCCACACTGAATGTAATTGTATTTGAACAGAATCAACAATGACGAGACACCAAAGTTGACTATCGCTTCCGTTCAAGGTCACGTAAAGTTATTTATGGTGACTGGCAGGATAAAACAAACGTGAAGGAGTATGTCACTGAGACAAATTGCATCAGAAAGTGGGTCAACTCTCCTGGGCATGCTCAATGAGAACAGTGTCACAACGGAGGCGCCATTTGACAGCTGCGTAGAAATCTATATTATTTTATTCTGTTTAAAAAAAAATGCAGGCCTACGCGCATGGAAACTGGAACCTGATGTAGAGTTTTGTCCCCCAAGGCTCCAGTTTAAGATGTTGTCCCAACATTTTTTGAACATGAAGTTGGCAAATGAAATGCTGACAATTATTCACTTAAATTCCCTCTTACGCGTATGGAGTTCTAGTTTGCACGTGGGTGTGCGAGAGCATGTGAATGTCATTCATTGATGTATTATTAGCACCGCAGGGCTGGTGTTGTTGGCAGTGCTTTAAAAACAATTTGATACCCTGCAATTTCCTGATGACACAAACCCCAATTACCAGATTGGGTTTTTTCACTGCTTACTCAGTAATAAACAAACACTTCAGTGAGCACACAAAATAAAAGTCATTTTGCTGTTGGACGCATGGGAATAGCGAATGCATGTATTGTATTTGTTTTGGGTCAAAACGAAAAGGATCAGTTTTCTTAAACCAAGAATGACAATAAACATGGAATTATTATTCATCCTTATTTTTTGTACTCACTTTTGGACGCTCAATCACTCAACATTGTCACGGAAGTTAGAGTCTTGATTTCCGACGGCGGGAACAAAAAGACTAAATAGACCTCGGAAGTGAATAGATTTCATATTTAGTGTAGCGGCCTCAATCGTCTGGTAGAGATTTGTAAAGACACTTGGTGTACCGTTGTTGAGCTTGCTGATTAAAAATACATGGACAAGCCTTTCTTAATCCTATTGAGGCAAATCCTAATCTTCAAATGATTATAACGTCGACTGTAGCTGTCTGGAATTGAAGTCCGAGCCAGATGTTTTCTTTCTTGGGTTGTGCTTCATAATTGTTGCAGTTAATTGTTTTAATAAACACGCCGGCCAAAATGCACGCCGTTGATTCATAGTGACTTTTCTTTGCTCCAGAGAAAAATGCCTCAGTTTTCCATTTTTGTCTTAATGAGAAAGAAAATCTGGCACATTTAATCGCTCTTTCGTTTGCTGCGAGTTGCTCAGCAGTTGAATGGGATTATAGTCGTCTTTGGAGATGGCTATGCAAATGTGTCTGTCATCTGCATAATTAATGTAGCATATTGTGTTGTTTTCCATAATCTGAGATAGTGGGATCATGCAAGTGTGTTGAAATAATGGAGCCTCGGGGATCTCCGCTTGACATTTTTCTTCCCTTAGATGTGACTTGGAAAGATGAAGAATGGACATGCATATATGTAGCGTCGAGGCAAATGCCTCAATTACCCTAAATTGCGTCGATCCACTACATCTTGGTTTACCGGGCAGTTTGAGTGCTGTTTTCATAACAAACACCTTCTCCCTTTGCAAAAAGCCACACGCACACACCACAATCTTCCTTTGTCTCTGTTGTCAGTCATCATTCACACTGCAGGCATTAATAATACAAAAGCAGGCAGAAGAGAAGAGGAGGAGCGCTCAGACAGTTTGGCAGCTATGAGGGATTGGAATAAAGCCACTTGAAAGAATGCGTCTCATGCCTGTAATTCTTTTAGCCATTTTTAATGCTTCTGGCCTTCACAGCGAGGACAGCTTCATTGTGCCGCGCTGGACAAAGAGGCTAACACTGAACTGCGGGAGGAATATGGATTTTGTCCAGGCGGCCCAAGTTTGCCACTCGTCCAAAGCCGGCAACTATATCAAACGAGACGGCGGACCAAAGCGTCCCAAACTGTGTCGGATCAGTCTAATGAGAAACAACAGTCCGCGGAGTCAGAGGGATCAAATGAGACGCTGTGAACGAATCATTATTTTTTCATAGTGACCGAAAGATGTAGGTCTCCGGTAATACTAGCCCCGGCGGCGGCAGTGACACTGAGACACTTCCGGAATAACAATTACACCGAAGGTTGAATTTCACAAGCCTCGCTCAGCCGCTGTAAAAAAAAATCTACGAAAGAACTTGTTTGTCAATCGATTACTACTGCGCAACTGCTCGGATCTAAGTCCGATGCTTGGGATAATCTCATCAATTATAGATATTTCGAATTAACGCATTGCGCCCGTTAAATTATTGAGGATCTATTTTGTGGTAGTTTTCAAAGAGACTGCTGAATTATTAATACCTGCAGCCATGACTGGGTTTCTTAGATGAGGACTGCTGCTACCTTCTCCAATACTCTTCCACCTGCTCTTCCCTCATGCAGTCACTTGGCCTTTATTAGAAGCAGACTTTTTTTTTTTTTTTTTTTCACTCCCTTGACCACCCCAGTAAGAGTATCTGAGCACATTTCATTACTGTTGGTTACACTGGAACCCCATATGTCACGCTGCTGCCGTGTGAAAGAGGCCTAATCGGGTTTCACAGTGAAAAAAGAAGGCTTTCACATTTAAGGCCAGGACAAAGCATCCTCGCAAAACTATTGCGCGATGATTTAGATTGAACGGTGATGCAAAACGCCGCGGCTCATTTTTGCGTGCGTTAATGAGTCGAGGGACGCTTATCTGTCCGATGTTTTTCCCTCCGCGCAGCTTTTCGGAAGGTCGCAATGAAAATAAGTCAAAGTCACTGGCTGTCACCGGATCTTGATGTACAGCGCCTTTTAACTTAAACCATTTCAATCCAGACTGTTCTTATCACCTCTAAAATAAGACTGGGGCATAAGCGAATCGAAAAAACTAGATAAATCCAGCTTCTATGATTATTTTTGCATTTTTAGAAGGACATGACGAATATCCAGTGACTTGAGTGACCTGGGGAGTCTGTCTCTCACAATGATAATGATTGATGATGATGATGAAATTGCAACCCTCGCAAGATAACTGTTGGTTTCAGCAGCTCAAGAGACAATTCATAAAGTCGACGACATGAAAAGAAGCATTCTGATAGTCGCACTAATATGACTGATGAGGACTATTTCGGTGAACTGCAGAAAACAAACTGGTGCATACTGCAAACGCAACAGCAAGACCAAGGTATTAATGTGTCTCCACAGGCTTATTGATTAACAATCAGTGTTGTTGCTGCAAGGAGCAGTGATGCAACCATCCATGTAAACTACGGTTGCTTCAGTGGGACTAGAAGCCAAGGTTGTATTTTTTTATTTTTTTTTGCAACTGACCAGCTGGTATGAGTTTGTTAAAACGTCTTTCCTTAACACAGAATTATACTGCAGTCACACCTTTTCATCCTTTATCTTAAATCGCCTGTCGCTATTCCATTTTTTGCCATGACATAAGTTACTCAATAGAATAGCTTGAGAGCACGCTGTGTGTTTCTCAGAACTCGGGGGAGACGAATCAAAAACTGCAGCAATACATTTCCCGTTACTGTAAGTGAAAACGAGACGCCAGCAATCAGAATCATATTGGAAGCCAGCAACACTGTGTCAACGTGCATACAATATTCCGTCAGTTTGAGGAAGGGTCAGAAATGGTCACGAACATCCCTGGGCTACACTCAAGTAAAATCTTCAGTGACTTCTGACTCGGGGTGTTTTTAACATTTAGATGTCTTCCCACTGTCCCGCTTGTATCATTGTTGATTGCACGTTTCGTGTGCTAATCATAAATCTACCCAAAATACCACATTTATCATCAGTGAGAATGATCATGGCAAAAAAAAGAGAGCTGTGTTTTTATCGGGCAGGTTTCACTTTGCATCCGTTCACTCATTGGTGATTGGGCCCCTTGAGGTGGGCGCAGGGGGTGTCAGCTTGAAGGAAGATAATGAATCAATACAGAGGTCAATGAACATGACACACAATTATCAACTGTTTGACGCGAGAAAGTAAGTTGTTAGCAATATCTCAGAAGTAAATGAGAAAGTGAATGTCAAATCAATGGTGGTAGTTGGTTTTGAAAACAAGCCAGTTGTATTGATGCAAGTCTATGAATTGCTGATCTGTATGGCAATGGAGTACAAGTAGCACTGTAAAGTGAATATTAAAATGTCTTTGCACACTCTCCATGAAATTCCAACACTGTCATTTTCAAGTTAGTGGCTTACAACTTTTTTCACATAATCAAAACCACAACACCTAAAAGCTTTTATCACCAAAACGGTTAAGCAGTGTGCAATGCGGAAAGGCGAGTCTGACTGTACAAAGTCCGAATTTTTTTGCCCCGGCCAACAGCGCAGGCTTTTTCCCTGCCAGAGAAGTAACATTTCCCATCCCGAAAATCGGCTTCTGTAGCCGTGGATCGATCTTCCGCCCTGCCCTCTACGCACCTGAACCCTTTTGCACCTCCCACAGAAGTTGGTCTCATGGGAAGCCTTTAAAAGCAAGATTAATAAATAAAAAGTAGCTTTCTAGAGAACCTAAAAGAATGTGCTATATAATTGATATTTAAAATGTACAAAATAACCTTAATCAAAGGAGAGTGGGGCAGATTTGAAAGCATTTCCACTCGGGGCTGACTTCATGTCTGTTGGCGCCTTATTCCATGTCCATTTGAAAGCACACATGGTGAAGCAGCATCCTGGCTTTGACTAATTGACCCAAGTCTGCAAATCTCAGAGCTACACTCCATTTGTGTTCAATTCCATTACTTATTGTTCAATTCATGCCTCTGCTTGTGTGAATAAAAAGTGAGCATTACCATGCTTGTAGTTTTTTTTGTCCTTCCCTTGCATGTGCACGATATTGCGGCTCATGTCCTTTGATTTGGTTTCCAGGCAAATAGTTAGCACAGACACAGTTTAAAAGTCCGATGACACGAAGGCATGGAAATCCACACGTTTCATTTGGTGTTTTTCCGCCTCTTCACACACTGTAAACTGGTCGAGTTTCGGTTCTGATGGCAGTGTGCTGGAGGCAACACCGTCTTTCCCAGGAGCACTTGTCTGATGAGCTCATGTGACAACGTGACATACCACTTCAAAACATGTCTTAAACAGAGACGCAGAAGCTCTCTGTCACAAGTGTTTACAAAAGCCGGTTTGATTTAATGTGTAGGAAAGCTGATACCGAACAACAGTCAGTGACGACACGGCCTACTGACATCAGTGGAATGTGTCGAACTGGAAAGGAAATATCGGTTTCTTTGTGAACTCACAGTATATCGAGTTGTACGCTTGTCCCTTGTCACATTGGAAAAACATGTGACAAGCCTATTTCTCACACAACCCCGGGCTGCACCGGCTCCCCCCAGACATTGTCCCCGCTGGAATTCTCATGAGGCTTCTTTTTGCGGCACAAGAGCAGTATTAGTCCCTTGGGCGGGACCCCCTTCAAGAACACAAACAGGTGATCTATGGAACTATGCATACAAGTCCCATTAGCAGATTGGCCCGACGCATGCGCGCACCAGAATACCATGCTTTAGATACCGCGGTACAAACAAGATAAAGAGGAGTTGCAGAGTTAATTGTCGGAGAGCGTGCGCAAAATGCATTTGTCAGATATCGACATGAAACGAAGCCATCAGAGGAAGGATTTCACCGTCGGTCGCATTCTCAACGTAACGCGCCGCCCCTCCCTCCCACAAGCGTCATACCTCCGCCAACACGTTCCCCAGAGAGATGAGATTTTGCACAATGAGCCCATTATCATCTATTTACTTGCCTTCGCGTCTGAGTGGGGGTTCAACCAGTAGCGATATCACACAGGCCAACGCATAATGAGGCTAACTTGTGCTGGCTATATATGAGATTCTGCCACCGTGTTGCTTGGCCCTCGGTTTTATCCCTTGCTTGATTGAACCTCCACTTTTGACCTCTGATAATGCATACATTTGTCCCAGAGCGCGGCGCAACGGCAGCAAGGATGCTTTGCATTTATTTGCAAATGCGGGGATGCGAGGCCTTTGGATGGCGCTGTCTGTGCGAATAAAGCAACAAATCCTTTTGCCCCCCATAAACATATACATTTTAGGATGCTGTTGTTTGGCCGTGGTCCCGTCCTGTCTGCTTTATTCAGCGTGAGTAATATCGCCACTTGCGCACTGGCGATTTTTAAAGTGCCTCCCTAAGTTGGAGACCATCTCTGAGTCACCACGCTGAGAAGAGTAATTGTAGGTGACAGCACTACGGGCGACAGCACAGACAACAACCAAACCATGAATTAATGCTGCAAGAATATGCACAGTCATCTCTGTTGTGTCAGCTCGAGATCCCTTAAGGACAGGCTAACATTTAATAGCCTACTCAATCTGCTGATGATCCATGAGACATTCACTAACCTCACGGGTAGGGCGACATTTTTTCATTAACTCTTCTTTGCTCGAAATTGATCGACGAGTATGCTTGCGTCCTCTTGAATATCCTCGCGTGCATATCTTGGGCGCCTTGGCCGCTCGCATGCGAATTGTCTCTGCGTGTAAACGCTCTTTGAAGATCTGCCCGCTACAGTTGCTCTAAGACATTGATTTAATTGCAGAGACTGTCAGGGATGAGAGTGATGGGCCTGATTGAAGAGACACAGTTTACACACAAGGAGATTTGCGCTTCAGCAGAATGGATGATCAGCCCAATCCCACTTCAGAAATCCTGCGTGCAGCGGCAGCCGCACAGCAGCTGCACATCTGGAAGTGGGTTTGAGTGAGGTGAAGCAGATGTCAGGATTAAAATCAACATTCACAGCAGGCAAAATGAAAGCCTGCCCATTATCTAATTATTTGCAGGAAAATGTTTGAATTTGTACATGGTTTACCTGTTTTTAAAAAGGCTCATTTGACAAGTTTGATTTTTTTTTTCTTTTTACAGGACGAATGTTACACACCAACTGTTTAAACTGACCGCCATCTGGCTACACACACACACACACACACACACACACACACACACACACACACACACACACACACACACACACTTGTTTGTCCCTTAACCTAAACTGAACCTAACCCCAATTCACACACATGCTCAATAGTACAACACACACAGACACACGCCTATTCCAAAATATCAAGATTTAAATCATGGGCTTTTGATTCATGACCTCAAAGAGCAGATGTATCTGCACAATATGACCATAAAGTCATGCAGCTTGGTTTGATTAGCAAACAAATAACAACATCCCATTTTTTCACTTTCTAACCACACAAGTACTGAAAGGAAAACTCAGCTGACTCAAATGATGTAGAAGTGTGAAGTCTTGTAACCAATGCACTGCATGATATAGTGGTGAGTTTCCAATTTATGGGTAACGTAATTTCATGAGACAAAATATTAGACACACTTCCCTTGCAATGCAATACAGTCAAAGAAGCATAACAATATATCAGGCTACTAAAATGGAGAAGTATTCTATAAGTCAGAGATGCTTAAACTGCTGCATTGGATCTCATTAGATCGTGCAGATATATACAATAAAATGTTATAAAGTGTAAGTATAGTGTGTAAACAAATTGTGTTGAAAATAAAACACGCTCCTAAAGACAATGCTGGAGTTTTTTTTTCTTCATTTCAACAGTCCAAACAAAAACTGTGACGCTCAATGTCATTGGGTGTGATGTTATCTCTTCGATTGCCATGTTCCATTTTTACAGTGAGACAGTCAGCAGCTCCCAAAAGACATTCGCATTAACTGAGCTGGCAGGAGAGCTATTTCTTATCGCTCTATAATTTCCTTTTCAAATAGGTGAACTCTTTTTCGGTGAGTTGTGCATGAAAACGCTCTATAAACTGCAACTGATTATTCTCAGGCTCACGTGTGCAAAACTCACTTCAGCTCACTGCTCTCTGTTTTCAATCTTGGAAACAGTCGCAATATACTATATATATATATATATATATATATATATATATATATATATATATATATATATATATATATATATATATATATATATATATAGCAGCCAGTGTATTTGCAGGTGTTGAACCTCCGATATCCAAGCCCGCTCCTTCCTTACTGATGTTTACTGTATATTTAGGCTTCAGTTAATATTTTAGATGTTTTATCCAACACTGAGCTGCTCTATAACCTTGAACATGAAGGTGTACAACATACTTTGTAAAAGATAAGAAGGTGTGGGACCTCAAATGCTGCGTGTGCTGAAAAGGAAAAGAATGCACATTTACACCAGCAGACTAAAAGTGTGATTAATAGAACGGCACTTTTGTCAGTATAAGCATCTTCCTCGGTATAAGTAACAAATGTGCATGCGCATTTTCCAAGTGCAGGTGTGAAGAGAAGGTGACGTTTTCATCATTGTGAGTACCTTTGAATTCAGTGACGGCAGTGAGGTTCATGAGTAGTGAGGCACTAACTCATCTGGCTAGAAATATATGAATGCAAAATAGATGATTAGCTTTTGTTTCAATTTTAATTGAAAACGTTTGTTTTCAAAGCTTTCAATTATGCTTCAGTCAAAATTTCTTTGGACATCTAAGTGCGGTTGAGTCAATGAAGGTTCTGTCATGAGGCGTTTTTGAACTTTTTGCACAGCTCATTAGAGCTCTTCCCTTCTTGCCCATGTAGTTGGACAGGAAATAAACAAATTCTACAATTTCATTCATTTTCATGATTAGATTGTTAGCATTATTGGATTGAAAAAGAAAATCCAATGTAAACAACATAATAGAAAATTAAAATAGAAAATACTTGAATCTAATCATAGCAAAGCGTTGTTTTTCTTGACATGAAGGGAAAGGAACAGGGAGGCTCCGCCCCCCCCCCCTCCCCCCTGCCTCCCCCTGACCACACATCCTTCATTTGCAACTTCCTGCTTTGTTTGCAGGATGACATAAAAGTTACAAGTTGAGTTTTTTTCCCTCATTTTCAACCCCATATTAGAGGAGGTCGACTTATAACCACATAACTCAAAACCAGACCCTTTTCCTCCACATATCTGTGTTTTAATAACATTGTACAAGGCTTAAAATCATTGTATATGCCTTTAATCCGATAGAGTATGCATCCGTTTTAGTATTTGCACAGAACATTGCAAAACGGCACTTTTGTCAAGCGCCGCCTGATCGCCTCTTTGTTGGCCACAATTGGGCTGCATTGCCTCGTTTTTTTTTTCTTTTTTAAACAGACTTTGACACATTATGAAAAGGAAAAGATGGCTTAACTTGTCCGTTAAGATGAAAATGCAGAGCAGTGGCACATGTGGATGTCGGTGGGGGGGAGGTCACAGCGGCTCGAAAAATGACAAAGTTCAACTAACCTTCCACGTTCTGATCTTGCCAGTCGTCATTTGAGAAAGGAAAGTTTCTGCAACGCATTTCTGGAGACCTCCATTTCAAACAAATTGAGCGGGTCTGAAGACGACTACCTGTGGAAGAGTAACGGGAGTAACGAATAAGTGACGAGGAGGAAGACGAGCACGCCCGAGAATTATATCTATACATTGAAATGGTAGGAGCTATTTGGCATGTCAGAAAGTGATGATGACTTTTAGACAAATTAATATTCAGCTGTGTCAAAAAAATAAAGCATTGTAATCTAAATCATTTCATTGTTGTGACATAATTTTCAGCATTTGTGTGTACAAACATGCATGGATTGCCTCGTCTTGCCCCCCCCCCCCTTGATATACAATGTACAAATGTCTCTAAAAATGTCATAATTTCATCATTTTAAAAACACACCACATGTTTTAATTGTAAAGCCATGATGTAGATAAACACTAGTCTGGGGTGGAATTACAATTGCGTTTTTGTAAGATTTACACAAATTGCATTAAAAAAAGGGAGTTTCGACTTGAACAGGGAAAAATACGGTAAATGTTGTCCTGTTAAGCTGTTAAGCGTTTTGTTTGAAGTCAACATATAATGAGACAACGGGCTCGCTAGCTTTCAAAAGCAACCCCACCCCTAAAAAAAAGCTATGAATACTAATGACAGGCATATTGATTCTGTTGTTAATTTATTGATCAGTTAGGTATGAATTATGCCCACGTATCAATAATGATTAATGCATGAAATATGTGCATTGTCAGTTTCACAATTGTTAGGGGAATACAAGACGTGCACATGCAGGCGATATGGTTCATTTGCCAAAGAAAAATGCCATTTTATTTAATTCAGTCATTTTTTAAAATGTAGTCATTCATATTTGAGCGTATCCCAGCTGTCTTGGAGTAGACGCTGACCTGGTTGCCAGCCAATCACAGGGCACACACAAACAAACTATTCACACTCACACCTAAGGATAATTTGGAGTGTACGATATACCTACCATGCATGTTTTGGAGAATGTGGGAAAACCGGAGTACCCAGGGAAAACCCACACAGGCACATGGAGAACATGCAAACTCGGCACAGAAAAGCCGCAGCCGGAAGCAGGGCCTCTGCACCGTGAGGCGGGCGTGCTAACAACTCTTTCACAGTACAGCAATGCTCATTATTGAGTACTCATTATTGCCACGTCTCATGTCATTGTTTTCGATGCAATGCTGGGTAGTCTCAAGTTCAAGTAAAGTATGCCTTCAGCGGTTTACTCGTTTGCAGAATACTTCATTTTTTTTCCCTAAATCACACAAGGTATTATCCCTGGTATGGGAAAAGATATTGCCTCAGAAATTTATCGTATCGGACCAAATCCAAATGGTCGGTTCTTGACGTCGCTTCCATTTGCAGCATCCTATCTGCAATGAGAGAGGCTAAAACAAAATTGACAGGACCAACATAGCAGCCGAGGCTTGTGTTGACTGGATTGCAGTTCAAATGCAAGCTTCGTATAGCTAGTGCGGCCATTTTGTTGAAGCTAAACATCTTTCTCTGTGATTCTTCATCCTAACTACGCACTTTTCGTATTTGCACGTTTGAGATTCTTGTTTGCGCATAGCATTTAGGGGCTTGGGTCAAACCTAGGGGAATTTTCGCTTGCGCTTTTAAAATGTTTTCAATAAAATCTGCAATAATTTACAAGAATCCAACGGCTAAAAAATGCAGATGAACACATGGTTCTATTATGCTGCCGTATTTCAACTCTGCTTTTACGATAGAGCCAAGTGTTTTGAGGTGGTACTTGGCGTAATAAGTTTGAAGAGCTGCCGTTACAATAAATTGTATCTCCGCTTGTCAACCCAGCTGCGCATGAGGGACACTTGCATATGGAGAGCATCACTCCGCTCAAAAGCATTTTACGCATGTCCTTACGGGTGAAATTTGCACGTGGATGGTCCCTAGCAAATAAGTTTGCGTCGTCGCCAAGCGTGTCCCGGAAAGACAGTCCCAAAAGAGTCGGAGAGTGCTCTGTTGTGTCTCTTTAAGTGCGCCAGGCAGTGCTGTTGGTCCGCGTTTGGAGCGCTTCCTCTCCGCAGCGTTCGAGCGCCGTCCTTCAGCTCGGGCGGCCGAGCGAGCCTCCAAAGCTCATCCCCACAGCCCGCCTCGCAAGCATGCCGCGGCCGGAGCAGATGCCAGGGCTCGGGGAAGCCGAGGACGGGTGGGCTGCCCGGAGCGGACGGCTGAGCCTGCGGGCTCCACAATAGTTTAGTGTCGCCCTCTCGGGGTGCTGGAAGCAGAGCGTCGCGGCACATCTGCGACGCTGTAGATTATTGAAGAGCACTTCACACGGCGTTGGAGCAGATGGGATTGAACAGACAAAGTACGGACACCGCGAGCTGCCCGCTTGTCAGAGTACGGCTTGAGTTCCCCGGCTTGACGAGGAGCGAAAACGTTGCGCAAACCAACATCTGAAGCCCTTTCGCGTCTCAGGTAACATCTTTGCAAAATCTTTCCAATCTAATTCCTGGGGTAAATGACTTAAGTGCACTTTTGCCGACGTTAAAGAAGTGCACCAATCCTTCAAATTATCGCCGGAAATATTTGACCGTGGAATTTGCCTTTTCTTTTTTGGATGTCCTGCAACTTGTTCAAGAAAAGCAAGACCAAGGGTCCGTTTTCCCCCCCTCCTGTTTTAAATCGACTTCTAGTATAGAACCTGTGTTGATTTGAGCCATTCTTGTTTTTTTCCTTTTATTTATTTGAGCCTTTTATTTTTCTTTTATTTCCTATTGACATGAGTATAGCAGATGTTCATGCAAAGCTTCCCTGCTAGGCGCATATGTCACCAATGGCTTAATCCAATTGTCAACTGTTGTGCCATGAAAGAAAACCAGGAACGCCAAAGGAAATCATCCGGTTTCACCTAATTTATCATGAATTAACCTTATATTTTGGCTGTCTATACACGCCAACGACATACAATATACTGATAGATGCTCATTTCCTAGATGTAGGACAATAGCTCGGTGTATCCACCTGTTGCCATTCAAAACCGACTAAGTCATACCTTCTTGCCTATATATAACGTCTATCTTCAATTAAACAGGCTCAGATTTCACATATTGTGCAAAAATGTGCGTGTAAATTGCAACGAGATCATCTTGATATTCGTAGTCAAGCCTTTCTGACATTGGTTCTGCTGTGTGCCGTGAAATTTCTCAAATGTGCCTCAGCTCAATAAAGGTTGGGAAACAGCTGGGTTAAGATGCAACCAGGAGCTTGGACAGCAATCATTTACTTCCAAGTGTGAAGGAGCTGAAATTCCATTGGAGACTCCCTGCTAATTTTTAACTAGTGACAATTATGATGCAGAACACAACCCTAGACTAAACGCACATCCCTTCCTTTCATTCATTTATGTACTTTAAAAGACTAGACTTGTTAAAAAAAAAAAAAGGTGTCTCTTGTATGTGTAACATGGTCAGCTCATCTTTTCAAATGAGACCTATTGCTAGGCACTATCAGCAACATACTATATTAAATGCACATTTTTATGTGTTATTTTAAATGTTGTTTCCATAAATGTATAATGATTAAGCGGTATTCTTTACGCTCTGCTGCTGTTATTACAATGTCACTCTTTAATATGGTGAGCTATCAAATTCCTCTGAGTGGGATGCATTCCATTTCTCAACAACTTCAAATGACAACCACTGGTATAAAATTGTTGTCGATGTAATACACCTCTACTAATAACATAGCTCATTTGTTCAAGTCCTGCAAAAGAAAAAGAAAAAAACAGCTAGTTGTTGAAGAGATGACTGTTTATTACTTACTTTCATGGTGCCCTTGAGCAAGGTAACATCACCAGCCCCTCAATTGAAGTGATGCAACACTGTCTGCTAATACGAGCCTCTCCTTGCATGCCTGCATTACAGCACCTGGGTCTCCATGTTGTGTGTAACCCAAAATTTAGCAGTGAGTTGAGTTCTCCTGGAGAGATCATAGTCAGTATAATATGAACCCCAGCATGACTAAAATGTTAAAACCTAAATGAAAAAATGAAAAGATTTGAAAATCCGTTTCAACGTATATTAAATTGAATACGCTACAAGGACACAATATTTAGTATTGAAATTAATCATCTTTATTGTGATAGTGTTTGTGTGTTTTGTCAAATTTTCACTCATTTTGAATTTGATGCCTGCAGTATATTTGAAAAGCTGAGACACGGTCATTTTTACTCGTGTTACATCACCTCTCCTTTTTAAAGGGTGACCAGATTAAAAAAAAAAAGAAAAAAAAGGACACTACGATTTCACTGTAAATTAAATATGCAAACATTTTCTCAGCAGGCATTATGTGTAAAATATTTAATCGCTAGTCTCTCAGATGACTGGTTGTTGTGTGCTATATTAGATGACAGATCAATAGCACTAAACAAAGTATTACATTGACTATTATGTAACCTTTTTTGCTTCGTCCCTGCATTGTGCCAATTTAGTAAAATATGTCTCTTCCGAACCGACAATTTAAGTTGACATGTGGCTGTTCTGATTTTGGTCTGTCAATTGAATAACAAAATGTTTCCACGTACCCCCTGCAACGTGCTCACAGACTAGTCATTGCTGTTTGGCGTATTTAATTAGTATTTCTATTGATGATTGAGACGTCTTGCTGTGTGAGTGGTCATTGAATCATCTCCAGTCAACTTTCTCCTCATTTTCGTCAAATGGAAGCACTTTTCTTTAATTTTGCAAAACATTGTTCACAAAACGCAAAATACCTGGCTGTCCCACATTGGGAACTGTGCCAGAGCACTCAACTTGCTATGGTCTGATTTTATTTCCCATGGTTCATCGACATGGAAGCAGGAAGTTGTTGGACATGACAGTAAAATGTTTGAATTCATTTTTAATTGTTTTTTTTTTTTTATCTCAATCCCTTATGACAATTGTATGAATGACCCAAACAATTGGGTTGTTGGACTTTGAAAGAAAAAATTGCAACCTACATAAACTTAGGACAAAACAATCAGGACTAGGGACACAAGGCTCAAAATTAGGACTCTCCCGGTTTGTAGCGGGATTTTTGGTCACCCTATTTTAAGAACACCTAAAACGTGTTTGAGAACTGAGGCTACTTATTGTTGAAAGCTTTGTAGGTGGAGTTCTTTGTCATTCTTACTTTATGTTGAGTTGATCAATAGTGCTTCATAGTACCTGACACACCTTCAATGGTTTGGACTGTTGACAAGCCAGTCTAGCACTTGCGCTTTTTACTACGAAACCACACTGTCCATGGAGAATGTGGTTTGGCATTGTCTCGCTGAAAAAATACAGGGACGTCTCAGAAAAAGGCATCGCTTGAAAGGCGGCATAACCGTATGTTGCTCCAAACCTTGGTTGTACCTTTCAGCATTAATGGTGCTTTGACAGATATCCAAGCTACTCATTTCATGGGCACTGATACCCACCCTCATACCAATACATCTGTTATCGTAATGTTATCGATATGTATACTGATTGCAATCCAGATGGTCAAATGAATTCTACTATAATTTGAAATCTGGACTCTTCAGACCTGTCTCAGATGAGCAGCAGCGTTGTTTCTGAGTGCTATTGCTAAGTGGCTGATACTTTGGATGGTGGAGTTGAAATTTGGATGGTATAGATGTGGTATCTAACTCTGGTGACTGACACTATATTTCAGTAGTGTATTTGTTACACAATAATGATTTTTTAGGGATCAAATGCTGCTTATACAAATAGATTTCTTCGGATCCTCTTAATATTTTCATATAGTTATGTAGCGTTGATCATGAAATCCCTGAGTTCCTTGCAGTTATAGGTTGTGAAACGTTCTTAAACTGTTGGCCTACAGTAAGTGCTCATGCATCTGTTCACAAAGTGGCGAACATTGCCCCATTCTTGCATCTTAACAAGTGAGCCCTTCACGAATCCTCATGTAATACCCCATCATGACATTCATCTGTTTCCAATGAACCTGGAGGAATGCTCCAAGCATGTTTTTTGAGTATTTTTCAACTTTCACAGTATGTTCTTGACCCCGACCCAGCTGTTTTGGATCCTAATGTAGACATCTAAGTCAAAGGGGAACAACATTTGGAAAAAAACAGTTTGAACATTTCAAAATCTTTTCATTGTACCGGTAATGTAGTTAGTAGCGGATTGTTGGAATTTAATGAGTTATTTACACAAACGTGGAATAGGTGTTTGTGCATTAAAAAAATGCAGAACACACTTCCTAAGTGCAAAGTTGTCCCATATAGTGGCTGTTGTATTCATTTTATTAACACAGTCTAAAATGTTTTTTCTATTTTGTGCTTCATTGCCTACTTGTTCTATCCTCTATCATCTGAATGTTTGTGTTGCTCAAAATGTTAGCAGAGCCATATTAACACGACTTCAAAATCACCTTGGTATACGGCGACGCCACGCAGAATCATGATAATGATTTTAATGAGTGAATGTCTGCACTCAGCAGTTTGTCCTCCCCCCATTGTTTCAGATGGCCTCGGTCTACTGTAGATCACCATATCGAACTATGCACTCAGCGCTTTGTACAAAAGGCAAGAAACGAGGTTTACAGTGACTATAAGAAAGATTGCAGTACTGTTGAAATGGGCTGATGAATGGCAACTAATTGGTCACGCTTCGGCTCTTTCAGCATCGGGGATGCCAGTAAATAAGAAGCATAGAGCACGACAGAGCCCTAGTTATACCAGCGGCGACACAGCGCTCAGTTCATCACGTCGGCGTCCAGGCCGAGCCGAATTGATCAATAGCAGGAGTGTCACTGTTTCACAGAAATTATCGCTCCCCTCCCTGTGGCTCAGCTCTGTAACACCCCGCTAATGGAACTTTGAATCCCATTATGGCATTATTAAGGTGCACAAATGTGTGGACACTCATTAGAAAAAATAAAATCACATGAATTGCACTGCTGGCAGGGTTTGTGTCACCCCGCTGGCTCCGTCCTCCCCGAGGCAGAGGTGAACACGCGTCAGAGAAATATGCCAGCTCAAAGCAATTCATATTTGTGTGCTGAAGAATGAGAGCGTGCTGTTCCCACCGCTGCTGTGAATAATCATGGTCAAAGTCACAGAATTTCGCTCCACCAGGAGCTCCCCTCTTTCCCTATCGCAGCAAAAAAAGCGCTTCAGCCTCAACGATTATACGGCACATTTGGTGTCGAATTGGAGGGGAGTTCAAGCTTGGCTTCTGCCGCAGAGGAGAAGCCGAGACGCACTCCTCCTCACAGACCTGAAGTCTTACGTAGAGACGGGGTGGCTGGCAGCAGGGTGCGAAGGCTTTGAATTCCTCCGGGGCTTATCATTTCATCCTCTCGGCGACCTCTCGGGGGACGTGCCGCGGATCATATCCGATGGCCGCGGGCTTTGAAGATGGCCGGAGGAGCCGACGAGAATCAAGACTTTGCTTTCTTGCGCTTGCCATTACGAAGACACGGCAAAGGTCCCGTTCCGCGTGTGCGTCTGCTGGACAGTGTGCTCGATCTGCAGCCGGTTTATCAGCATCAAGAAAAGGGTGTCAAGATCCTCGTTAGATCTCGTACAGAAATAGCCTGGCATTAAATACTCTGCTTTAACAGTCAGTGACGCATGGCACCGCTCGCACTCTTGATAATGTCAGACGTGCGAAGAGCAGAATATCATATTAGTCAGCTGATTCAAGCATTCCACTCAAACTTGTTTTTCACCAAAATATACTGGTGCTTTCTGGAAAGAGGATCATCTTTCAAATGCAGTTATCGCTGCACGGATCCAAGGAGAGGGCCAGCCTTGCTGCATTCACATCTCAGACAGATTTTCAGCTTATGGAAGGATTATTCACAACACTAGACCTTTTTCTTCTTCTTGTTCTTCGCCTTAAAAAAAAAGAATAACAGAACACACCAGATAATCACTGCCTTCGCAGGTAGTGGGGCTATACCAAGTGTTATCAAGTGGTGAGATTTTAGCCCTTGGCATGCACGTGTCAAGCATGCCAAATAAATCTTTGCTGAACGTTTGCGTGCATCTTGAAAGATAATAATAATGAATAGCGACTGCGTATGCATACCGTATTTGTACACGTGCCAGTATTTGACCATGAAAACATGCTCCTATTTTGATCAAGATTATTATGATCTGAGGAAACATTCTGGCAAATCAACCAGACCAGGAGATGTCCATTACATACGAAAAGCATGTTTTCGGAGTGTGGGATGAATGGAGATAACTGTTGATTAGTTGTAAAAAAGTAGCAAAATGTGGCTGCAACCAGCAACCTCGCTCTTGATTCGGTCTGAGCTTGTTTGCTGTCTGAAGAAGTACAAAATGACATTTAAAAACATCTGTTCATAAAATAATATGTTGGGGGGGGGGGGGGGGGGGGGGGGTCAATATCAATCGGAAATTTTCAGGGCTGGTATAGGAAGGCTGTTTCTAATGAAAATTGTGTAATTTGGCCACTTGTTACTGCGCCAAGTCGAGCATTAAAAATACACTTGGATGAGAAAGCGAGGCCAAGCAGTTTTTGCGTGTGCATGTGATATTGGCACGGTATTCAAATTACAAGGTCTCCGGCTTTTTATGCATCGCCTTGTGAATGGGGATTGTTTTAGAAATGTTGCCTGCATGCAATGAAACAAGAATCACTGTCTTTACTGCATTGTTCTTGTGCAAAGAAAAAAAATCCCAAATTCAAGACATAGGGAATGTTTTTTTTTGTTTGTTTTTTTACCAAGGCACAAAATTAACTGTTTATGAACATCACCTTGTTTAAAGAACAAGAGAGCGGTCCAGATTTGCATCGCTTCACCTTGAAAAGTCCCACCCTCATGTCATTTGCACAGCAAATTCTGTTCCTTTTCTTCATTTTTATGTCCAGCATCCTTGAAAAGTATTGCTTGCCGAGATATATTGTAACTAATGACATTTAAAAAAAATATAGGGGGGGGCGACTACTTTTTTTTGCTTGTCATCGTACGGATTAAAATATTAAGAAATAACGCAATGTATTACAAACGCGAGTGCGCTAAATTCCCCGCAGCACCGATTAGCCCTGCAATGTAACGTGAACAACCGAGTGATGGCCAAGTGAGGTGTCATCACAAATTGACACAACGAGTCAGGTGTGTCTTGGCCTTCTGAGCGGAGGCTCCACTATACCCCAGGGACTGACTCACCAAAATCATAGGCTTTGATAGATCCCAGGTTAAGAACCGCTGCCGTAGTCAAACGCCTGTCCCAATTTCCAAAGGCCTTTTTTTTATTTAAGTAGAAGTATGGATTTTGTCGCTGGCTTCCCTGCAATTATGAAGTATAATTTACTTGAAATCATTACACATAAATCCTAATTCCTACTGGAAATCTGTGTTTCTTTACTAGATGCTGCAAAGTTAGTAGTGAAAATAATTTCGAGTCAAATTTGATTATTTTTTGATGTAGCAAGAAAAATAAAGTGAATCCATTTCATGCTACTGTCTGGATGTTATTTTGGACCCATATGTAGATATGGTTCACATTTAGTTAGCAATAATGACTGAATGCTAAATGGCTACCGCAGGTGAAGCTTTCAGGCGTAGAATTGCATCCTGCTGAGGGCACAGATGTTGTCTTAGTCTGTCAGGTCTGATATGAAGAGAGGATAATGTGTGTGTGTGTGTGTGTGTGTGTGTGTGTGTGTGTGTGTAGGACTGAAGCAACATTTTGTTGATGTACAGCTTTTTCAAGACAATGATGTAACACAATAGCCTTTTGTATATCAGATGCCAAAAAGTGAAATCACTGACCTTGTGTTAGGCGTATTTCCTAGGAAATTAATCATTGGAACATTGTTTCTTCTTGTGGAGGTGTGGAAAACAGTACGCTTCATACTGAGAGGTTTTCATTTTTGGTTTTCCAATTTCATTACCTTATTTGGCTTGATTGGGGAGGCAAAAAGGTATGGACACCTCTAAGTATGTTGACGCGTAGCATAATAATTATATTGTTAAATTAATGCCCATCCATAAATGTTGACTAATACCACAGAAACAGCAGCAATAAGAAGCATTACCAAATGAGCAAACACGCGATATCAGTAAATGCTGTAATGGGAAATCTCCCCAGCTAATTAAATAAATGAACGGGAATCAAACTGCAGGGCAGATCTGAGCTATGCTGTGCATCAATAAAAATAGTATTGTCATGTTTAGTAAAGAGTATTTTTAGACCTCATGTACTGAATTGTATCACTTATGTCTATAAAAGCTATCTAAAATATTCCATGGAAAAAAACACTCAGGTTGTTATCACAAGTTCAGATAAAGGTCGCTTGAAGTATCAGATGTGTCATCAATCCTTGCATATTTTCATTCTCATCCAAGTAGAGAGCGGTCCAGTAGACCTGCATTTGTCTGTTTGTGTGAGAACAAGGTGACTGGAGGACGTGTGATTGTAATTGAGCAAATGGAAAAAGGTGCCAACGAAAAGTGGGCAACCAGTGCATGTAAAGTGACACAGACGCCGTGTTGAGCAGATGACCTTGAGACGATGCCAGTTGCTCAGATTAGCACATCACACTGTAATTGCTCACCTCAAGAAGCAAAGCTCCTTGTCCTTTCTTCAATGGGATGGCTGCTTCACAAAAACAAGCCTTTGTTGGTGGGAAACAGCTGGGCTGTGTTCCGCGTACCTCCGTTCCGGCAACGGCAAATTCCTTTAATAACGCTTTGGTTAAGCGACTCTTCTGCCAAAAGCTAAGGGCACCAAATGCCGGTTAGTTCAACTCATTTCTCCTTTGCTAATGGGCTCGCTTCCAAAGGGGAAAAAAAAGGCCTAACATTGTAACACTAGAAATTACAGTTCCCCGCTGTTAAAGAAAGAGGGGGGGGGGGGGATTAAGATGCATATATAATACATCACATTTCACTGCGGTCCCTAGGTATCATGTAAATATGCCCCCTGTGGGCTGTGAGCAGCACACGGCTAACAATAGAGCTTATTACTTACTCCTCATAAGATGAGGCCGTGACATCAAGTTGTCGCCGTCGTCGTTTTTCTCTCCTACGTCACTTAAAAAAGGCGCAGTGTTGTGGAACCGATGTTTGGCTTTAGATAAGTAATAGCAAAACCGCTCGGAATGAGGCGCGCATTTAGGTCTTTGATTCACTTTGAAGCCAGTGAGAAATGATGCTGCTGCTAAAAACGATAAAGAGGAGCAGCCGAATTGAAGAAGAAACATTCCTTTTTGATGCGCATTAGATATAAATGCTAATCTCAGAGCATTCGTTGAACCAGATGACAGGCCAATTAGATGAAATCAAAACTCATTTTCACCGAATTTTAGGATGCTTCTCAAGGGAGCAATAAACCCTAACCTATTTAACACTGTATGCACTATATATTATATTATTATTATTATTATATTTCGATGTCTGCCAGGGAATTAGACTTGGATATGAGCGCACCCGTATTGAGGGAGGAGCCAAGCGGCGTTTCCTCCGCTTTGAGACCACCACTTGATCCGGGCGGCGACAGTTGGATCTATGAAAACACATCCATCCGTATTTAGACAGCTCTGTGAAGAAAAAAGACATGTTTTTGCTCTAAAGAGGATGGCGGGAGATGTTGACAAGGCCGGTCTTAACAGTACAGCAGAAGGAGCCCCAGTGTGACAAAGAATCAGACGGCGCGAATCACCCAAACAGGCCCCCGCCCCGTATAGTCCACCGCTACCCACCCACCACTGCGTCTGTCAGTTGCAGCTTCAGATCTCCCTTCAGTCTTCTGGGCCCTAATTGGGCTGTCACACTAGCTGGAGAAATTTGTCAGGTTGCTGTGAAATGGACAACTTGGCTAAATCAAGATGTGCATCTGTGCCCCCCTTCACACACACACCTTCAAACTAGAAAATAAGATTATCAGCGTCTTCACACATTTTAGCCCTTTATCTCAGGGGTGTCCAAACTTTTTTTCTTCAGATGGAAAATTTAAAGTGTTTTACTTAAATTATCAAGCACACATATATTAATCAACCAAGCATTAGCTTATTGTTTATTCATCATAATGATTTTAAACCTGAATAGCTTTTTATAAGGAGAATAGCAAAGGCTTTTTCCAAATTTTGCTGTGGTAACCGGACAGAATATATTCGCCTGGTTGCTGAACGGCAACTTAATCACATCTCTACATTTAGAACGAAAACAGGATTGACCTTTCATAAACTGAACATTTTTTGAGACAATACTTTGGAAACTTTTATGTCACGAGTTCACAATTCGGCCCTTGATACAGAGCAGAAAATGGAAGAAACGAGTTTTGCAAGTAAAAATTAATTGTTATCCCTACAGCTGCAAGTTAAGAAAAACAAACTATTAGTAGCAAATATCATTTTTGTATTTGTTACAGGCTGCTGAAAAATCACTGTTTGGCCCCAAATGAACCCTGGCCTTAGGTTTGACACCACTGCTTTATCTGTAAAATAAAACATTTTTGGTAACAGGATGTTCAAAATGCCCAATGAGAAGCACACTACTTCTTTTAACGAATTAGTCCTGATAATACTTGAACAACCTTCGTTCTGTCCATAGTTTAAAATCAATTGTTGTTCTCCTTGTTGATTCCTCTTTAGCAGACAGTAGCAAAACTTAATCATTTTAAAATTCCAAAAGAAAAACTTAAAATGTCTAAGAAGTTTTACCTGCTTCGGTGTTATCGTTCGCCTTCTTCAGAGCGTCAATTTTTGAATTGTAATGTTTTTAAGTCTTGCTACTGTCTGATTAAGAGGAAAACAACGGTTGATTAGTTATAATAGGGAAACGTGTCATGAAATACATTATCACGTTAATACAGCGGATCATTGCAAGTTGATCAAAATTTGTTCCAAGAAGCTACTTGAATTTTTGATTTGTTTAGTTTAAAAACATTTTTGTCATCAGAAACAAAAGCACTACAATTGATTCATTTCAAGGGTCAAACGTTCCCGGCATAAAACTTGCAATCATTGTCCAGTAATGCCTTAATAAATAACTATACAGCGATACAAATTATAATAGTCTAATTTGCAGCATGTGGTTTGCCAATTTGCAATGCAATTTTTTTTCCTCCTTAGAAATGATAATAATAGAAATTATCAGTTGAGACAAACTGTCCTCATAAAACCTTAAATAACTGCAAGAGCAGTCTTTTTGTTTTGATCATAGAGACCTCAAGAAAAAAATTAAGAAAAGCACCCCACTGTTAATATCAATATGCAAATGTTTGCAACGTCCTGTCCTGGGCTTCACAGTCTTCACCGCACTCTCTCTTCACTGGCAGTCGCCTCTTGGCTCATTGTTGCATCAGTTCTGGCCGAAATGGCACCGAAAACCCCCCCCAAATCCATACATAACCCCCCGAAAATGGATGCACTGTGCTATTATTTCAAATGATTATTCTCCGTTGTTTATTCTGCAAATTTTGTGCATTCAGTGATTTGCATGAACTTATTTCCATGTTTCTGTCAAGTGGTTTTGGGTTTAGATTTGTGTGTCTGATCTCCTCGAACTATTCAAGCTCGGAGGCGTCTCTATGTTATGTTCATAATGAATCACTTTAATGGGTGGCAGTGGCTCAGTTTGCGTATTGCTTGAGGAATGGAGGGTGGCAGGTTCACAACCCACATTGGTATATACAGCGGCTGGTTTACTACCTGAGTATTGCGTAGGCGAGCAAGGCACCAATCCCCACTAGATATCAATGACAGTAGTAAAAAGGCAGTTATAAAAAAGAAATAACGCACAAAATGTTGTGAAATGCCCTCATTTTGACTGTCCAAGAATTTCATTTGGTGATCTATAGCATATACAGAATACAAGATGAAAGGACAGTACCTAGTCACTGACCCAAACAATGGATTCACAAAAGAACCAATATTCTCATTTACTACGATTCAGTATCGATATAAAATGTCAAAAAATTTATTTCATAAATGAACAATTCCACTTGGTCGGCTTCCGAGTGACTACGTGAGCTGCCAAAGAAGAGGCAACAAACATCACGTCACATGCTAACGGCAATCTGCGAAAGCCATTTTATAATAAACACACCAAATAATACATGCGTTAACTCAAATGGAAATGGTACACTTTTACTTTGAAGTTGGCCTTCAGAGCAGTGCTTGCTAGCCGCTAGCTTTAGTCTTCCTCTTGTTTTCATTTTTAATGCCATTACATTACATCTCTACTGACATCTACACACCACCATTTAAAAAAATCTGAATAAATGTTTGATTATGAAAGCTAAGCAATCGCTAGTCAATTACGCTCTCATTGTACGTTACGGGACAAGTGTCCAGCGTTAGCGCGAGCCGCTAACAATGCGGTGGCTTCAAATGTGGTCGGACATTTCAAGGCAAAAAAATGTACTTCTGAACTTTAAACATTAATAGAAATTCAGAACTCAATGTAAAAAACAAAACAAAACAAAGAATAAAAAAAATGACATTTTCCTGTCTCAATTTGTCATTCTGTTTTGCAAGATCAAGAGGATTCTTTGCTCATCTAAAGACTGAAGCAGACATCAGCCAATCAAACCATCTTGGATCAATAACCACTTTGAATCCAAGATGGATTCTGAATTGAGTGGATGGCTTTAAAAAATCTGAATTGAATCCAATTGCGGGACGGTCAAAGATTCCCATCGCTACTTGTTACCGTTAACACAGTCTTTCAAAGGTAAATACGGTATGTCCTGATGGTTCCAGGCCCAGGTATTGTGTCTACTGGGATTCAATTTGCAAAGACAGAAATATAGGCTTTCCTATTCATGTGCACTTAAAGTAAGGGCATGCTACTCTTGGGTTTAGCATTACATGTTGCTCAGATAATTTCCTACGCTGGCAGCATCAAGCAGGATGAGCGCCTAAAGTCTATCCCTTTATCAGCTACTTTTGTGGATCTGCTTGTAAGCACAGCACACGCATGAGCTCCTTTGCCGTCTTAACATTCTCCATCTGTCAGTTAAACTGCTGGGGCTGGTGCTGATGTTTGGAACATGTAGTAAATGAAGCACACCTGGTCAGCCAAGAGCACATTGCCACATTGTCAGCTCTCATCGCCTGCGCTGTCTGGGTGAGCGAGCAGATGTCTTCCCCGGGCTGCTGGCGGCGATGGCTGAGCTCAAGCTCGCCGCTCATCACTTCACTGACCCCCGAGTCAACCCGCTCCTCAGTCAGCCGCTGGAGCTGCGCGCCTACGCCCGGGCCAAAACGCATGCTGTTATTTGCCTTGTCTCGTGCGGCTTTACCGACCCTAATGTAACGCTTGGGTGCCTGGGAGTTGTCGTTCTTTTGCGCGCCTATTAACACCGTCGCGCGATTCTGCTCTTGGGGGTCCTTTACTTGCCATGACCACTTTTGGGGTCGCTCATTTCTCCACGAATGCTTCTTTCCTATTTTTGGCCTGCTTATTTGGTCTACAGTGCACTCACCTGCCTCAAAAATCAGACAGTCAGACTTCTGCCTTTCTCAGATAACAAGTGCGCGCAAGAACACAGACTTCATCCGAAGCTTAAACCCAAGTCACATACAAAATCAATACGTGGACTGATTTAGCTCTTGAATAATTTTTAGGTCGGGATGAGTAAGTCCCTGCATGTTGTTTTCTTTTGGCTCTCGCCGTAAGTTGTCGCAAGCGTGGCAAATTGTAGCTTGACACTCTGACATTTGAGAGTGATAAGAAATGTAAAAGGGGGATTTTTCACGTCGTGGAAGACAAATTCTGGATCGGGATTAAAATAGGTTCACCGTCACAGCATACCTGGCGTACCAGCTCATTTTGTTGAAATCAGACATATATATATATATATATATATATATATATATATATATATATATATATATATATATATATATACGGTATACACTATATACACACACACAATGGAACCCAGGTTTAAGATGTCCCTGCCTTAGGTTTTTTTTTTTCACTTTACGACTGCGATTTTCTTTCGTCCCCTCTCATAGAATCATAAATACATAAATAAAATCATATATACTGTGTACTCAAATTTACACATCACAAATGACCCCAAATTGCATACATTTTCATATAAAATATGAATTTTTTCAACAAATGGAGTAAAGTTCAGAGAAAATGTCCATTTTCTTCATGCAAATTAAGGAAAAATATATTGTTATACACAGGAAAGGAAGAACACAGTATTTTAATGTTATCTTCTTTTTTTACATTTCGACAATATATTTACAGTTGAATTTGCTGTCCATTTGGGTCCAGGCTAATGTGCAGGGTAAAAATCTACATATACCTGTACACTAATTGTTCTTTAGATATACAGTATAGCATGATTTTATTTGTCTGGCCCGCTTGAGGATAGTTTTACTCCATGCGGCCCCTGAGCCAAAATGAGTTTGACAGCCCTAACTAAGATATATACAGTTCTGTATATTTTGAGGACCTGCCAATACTGGATTCCGAGCCAATGTTTTGATAATGATTTGGGAAGGGAAATAAAAACTGCATATTTTTGTCTGTGTCTCAGAACTTCAGGATTGTTTTGTTGCTTTGTAGCACTTATAAAAGCTGATCTTTTTCTCCTGTTTGCTATCAAGTGGAAATTATGTGATTAGGCCCAATTCGTCATCACCTAATCAGGCTCTAGACATTTCTATTTACAAAAAAAAAAGTTGTAGACCACTCTGCCCCATCAGAAGAAGAGATGAGATTTGAGATGAGAGATGAGAGTCATTGACTCTGTTGTGAAAGTTTTTTGTTTGTTTCTTTCTTTGTTTGGGTTTAAGTGTAATTTTTTCTCCCCCACTGTACATCAGCGGTCATCAAATCTTGTTAGCTTGGGCCGGTGTCTTGGACGTTTTTTATGTCTCCCTCTGGCAAGACACCTGATTCAAACAATCGGGATCGTTATCCAGCTTCTGCAGACCTTGCTGATTATCTGATCATTTGAATCAGGTGTGTTGCACCAGGGAGACGTATAAAACATCCAGGACACCAACTCTCCAAGCGCAGAATTGATGACCCCTGCTCTTTATCGTTGTTTTCGGAGGAGGAAAAAATGCCTCACTACACATGTTTTTTTTTTTTAAAGCTCTTTATTGTATATCACAGGCTTGAAATTAGTACTCAAGGGCTGATATCCTGCATGTTTTCAATGTTTCCATCCAACACACCGGATTCAGACGATTACCACCGTTACCAAACTCCTTCATAGTCTGACACCTGTGCTGTACATGCTTGCTTTCTGTTTTTATTTACCAAATGAAACTTCTTAAAGGTTCGCTGAAAAAAAAAGCTTATTGTAAATTATGATTTTTAAAATGGCATCCTTTAGGGGGTGGCAAGGTTTAATTAGACAGTAGTTGTCTCTGCCCCTAAAGGCTTGGCTGAAAAGAAATTGCAAAATGAAATTGATTCACAATGGCATCCGCTTTACAAGAAATTATCTTTGCAAAATGATTGAATGATTAAAGTTGCAATGAATGACGTTTGTGTTTTTTCAGTTGAAGATGTTAAATAGAATGGTCTTCCGTTGGAACTGTAGCAACAGAAGCTGTTGAGTGAAATGGATGAAAGATTCCGTTTTATATTTGCATGTTTTTTTTCAAGGTAACCAGTTCACCAGCATTTTCCAAGTAACCTCGATTAATCTGCGTTTGTAAGCATACGCGTAAGAAACGCTTCTATGACAGCTTCGGTTCAAACTAGTGAGGGCAAACTGTTGCCTCCCCTTAATTGGATTCAATTACGTTTCAGAGAGCTGTCTGTGTGAATTCTCCGTGATCCGGGTCACGGTAATCTGCAAAGGTTGACTCGAGGCAACTAGGTGTCTGTTTCTTCATTCTTGCAACAGCGACTCAGCGTTGTTGACGTCGCCCTTAAACAGGAAGACTCCACACCTCGAAATTTGGAACTGAAGAAGCGTTCCGGAATAACGGTGAAATGTCTCCAACAAAACAGAGCAAGTGGAGCAGCCTCGAGTAAAGCCTTGCGGATTCAGAGAGCTGCAATTTGATTGATGACCAATATCAAAGGATGTCAGTGTCTTGCAATTTCTTTCTGTCTGACTGCTCTTATGAAAGTGAAATTTAGAAATCAGTCAGAATAATTTACATATGTATCACTCTGATTCTTCAGTGAGGAGTGCAAAATTGCTCTATCTTCATCACTTGCTCCAAAATTGTGACTGGTTCATTTCCATTGTGCGTGTTTAGTCCACAAAGAGAAATATTTATGTTTTTGCATTACCGGAAGTGTCAGTAGGCACCGGGCTTGAAAAATCTGTATGATGAATTGGTACAGAACATTAGAAATGAGATTTCATGCTCTTCAGTGACAAATTGCAATATTTTCCGATGAGTTACTTTGAGGTCAAGGTCACTGTGTAGCTGCTTTCCGATGTTTTCTCATTTGGACTTGTTTTCCAGCAGCACGCTTCTGTTGTTCTATAAATCGGTGAGTCTTCCTGCATCTTCATGTTTGAGGGTTGGAGTAGAAGGCCACTTTCTATTTTCAGGGCTTTTATCTTTTTCTCCTTCATAAATATATTTTAAAAAGCAATATTTAAAAATTCAACAATTGCGCGTTCATCGAACAAAATTGCACAGTGAGAAATACCAACAGAGAAGCGCGTTCTTTTAAAAAGTCAAGCTGTCACCATCGTCTTCATCCATACGATCAATCTTTAACAGCTCCTCTATCTCGCAAACACACTCACGCGTCTTTTTTTTTTTTGTTTGCTTTTGAGATGTTGTTCCGTGTTGCATCAGAGCAACGGTGAGCCGCCACTGTGTGTGCTCGTCATATTTTATTCATCATAGCAGGGGCTGCAGCACGGCGGCTTGCTCCTTCCTGCCAGCTCAAAGTAGGCAGCTGTCAGAGAGCCCAAATCCCCAGATGCTTTGCCCATTTTACCTCGACATCATACAAAGGCACATTTCATTGCATGCAACTCTGCCAGCGAGCGCCTTCCATCATCGCAGGAGTGACCCTTTCTCAAGTTCCCTTCGCTCTTCAGCTGCACGCGCTAACTTTGTTCGTCCGCGGGTCACATTCGACGCCAGACTGCAGCCAAATAAGCTTTTCCTGGCAGGGCTCACATGAGGAAAAAAAGGCAGGAAATGAATCAATGGCTAAAGTGACAAAAGTCCGCCTATAATACATTTCCTGCTCCACGTAGAGATTTTGTCATTTCCTGTTGCGATGATGGCGCTGCGGTGAACGACAAGAACAACTTGTGACGAACAAGCGCATCAACAGTTGACTAAAAATAGGAGAAACATGCAGCGGGGGCTTCTAATGATGATCATTTTTAATTGGAAAAGATATGTTGACAACTGGCCTCTGGTGCTGCTCGACCTTCACATGCAGATTTGCGTGATGCTGATGAGGCCGCATGCTTCAGTACACATTTCGTACGGCATGGTAGCGCGCGCGCCCACACACACACACACACACACACACACACACACACACACACACACGTTCCTCAAACAAATGCATCCAGACCCCTGCACCATGGTGCACAGGCGAGCACCCCAAACAGCGCACGGGCTTGTGCACGGCGCTGAGTGACAGGCGAGCTGGCGGCTCTCATGCCAGGCTTTCTTACTGCTTATTCAAACGAAATAATATTGGCGTCTTTGCTCGTCATGTGCTATTTACTCCCGTGTTCTTCAACTTTTGCTTTTGCTCATTTTTAGTTTTAGTTGCAGTTAAATATGAAGTTAAGAGTGACGTTTATATAAATATATATATATTTTTTTCTTTACTTATATGACTTTGAACAACGTATATTTCTGACATGATAGCACACCGGTGCCCAGATACTAAAAAAAAAAAAAAAAAAAAAAAGCCCAGAAACGTTTTGTAGATTAATCACTTGGGGCATGTCTGTCACACTGTGTGGCTAGTATGGAAGGAAGAAATGATCATTTGTCCAATCACCTGACCTTGGCACCTGTCAGTCACAATGACACAAGTCACAAGAATGTCAACGACATGCCTTGAATTGAAAAAAAGATATAGTAAACAGCAAGTGGATGTAAGTGCCAGATTTTCACAAATTTAGCAAATTTTTAATTTACAGTTTTCTGAGGTTGTCCTCTGTCATTTTCTGACAAAATACAAACAACATGATGATTTTGACCATTTTTTTTGCTCACCATTTTTATTGGCTTGATATATTGATGGAGAAAATAAGAAATCAACAGTTGCTTCCTACATATGATTACATATATTACATATAAAGTGTAACAAAAAACAAGTTGGTGCAGGCTTTTTATAGTTATCCTTGATGAACTTGTCCACACCTTTTTACTACTGGCTTTTTGTGTTCAACACGCTCATTTGTTTGCTTGTCTTCCTCCTCTTCACAGTGGCTTTGTTTGTGTGTGTGTGTGTGTGTGTGTGTGTGTGTGTGTGTGTGTGTGTGTGTGTGTGTGTGTGCATGTGTGATTGTGTGCTTGTTTTTAGGGCTGGAATCTGGGGGCACAAAAATTTGCACCTGCATGTTACATTTGCACCATGACGTTACGGGACTGCACATGCATGTTTACTATTATATTTAGCCTCTATGGGAGATTTGGTCATTTTTTTTTGGAATGTTCCAAATGTTACTAAAGCAAACAACAAGCTTTTCCTCGGGCTAATGCATTTATGCAAGTGTTAAAAGTGTTTAAATTTTGATTATTCTGTTTTTAGGCTTTCTTATGCCTCGCTTGCGCTCCGCTTTAGACGATCGCAAGCATGAAAAGTAAACAAGCGAAAAGTGCAACTTGCAACAGGTCCTCGACAAAGTCGTCGTTTCCTAGAAAATAAAGACTGCTCAACTGTTTAATTAAAGCCAACTGTTAAGTGTGTTTCATGCGGAGACAACAGCCTGTTGTTTAATGATGTCGTATCGTCTGAAGTGATGCCCGCATGTGGTGTTTAGGATTAGGATCCCCCTTCACCCAAGACATCGTCTTTATTAACGACTTGAATCTTCATCTTAATTGATCCGTGCTTACGTGATTCTGAAATGTTGCCCGCTGGTCAAAATCCTTAGCAAAAAACTGAGCGTCAAACCGTACCGGCTCAGCAAAGCAAAAAGGCCATTTGCAAGTTTTTTTTTTTTTTTTTTTTTTACCTTGCTGGAAATTGATTCAGCTGTTTAAGAGGAGGTTCTGCACTCACAATGGCGGTTACTAAACAGATAGAGAAATGACCCTTGCAAGCTCCAAGTGAGGTTTAGTCAATACTGATCACTTCTAATGCAACGAGCCTCATCCCGGCACCTCTTTCATTTCACGCGGCTGTCTGCGGTGCTTGTGAGACACTTTACCTCCCGCTCGGGCTCCCGAAATGGCTGCAGCTTTTTAGGACATGCAATCCTTGTTTCATTCCTCTCCAACGACGGTGCTGGAAGATTCGGCCACCTCTTTAAGGACTCTCAAGATGAGTGGGCGCTCGATCACCTTGGAGCTCTAGCCGTCCTACGGTCGAGGTCCTGCTTTCTGTCTGCTTGGACCAAGGAGCACAGGGCTGGTTTTTTTTCCTTCTCACACTGGCCAAACTGAGAAGAGGGGGTCATGCGCTGCATCTCCCTCTGAGAATTCTTTCCCCTGCAACTGAGGCTACTCGATCATGAGAAGCTACTTCTCAGTAAAGAGCTCTGTTAGCCGTTTTTCAAGTGTCTGGAAGAATGTTAAGAAATCTTCGCACATTCAAATGTGTCCTTGATGGTAGTGAGACGAGTACACAATGCATTGTGACATTTGTAAATATATATTCTCTCTTTCTCTCTGTCTCTCTCCCTCTCTCTCTCTCTCTCTCTCTTGCTCTCTCTCTCCCCCATTTTATTTGCCTGCCAGGATTAAAAAAGTGTGATTGCAGCCAAAAACTGAGCTGCCAAAAGATTTCAAAATCTTTCAGAATGTCTGTTTATGCTTAAAAAAAAAGAACATTCTTGTGCAAATGATGACATAAGCTGGTCTACAAGACTTGGCGTTGTGCGCTGGTGAAGTTGCAGTGGTTTGGAAGCTGTGTCAGTGAGCGGGACGGTTGTTCAAACGGATCCTGAGCTTGTGCTGCGTTCAAAAAAAGAGCAGAGTTGAAGTTGAAGCAAGTTGAAAAGTACAATAACTGTCTATTTTTGTCTTAAAAATGTTCCAACGACTCTTCTAAAAACCTTCTTGTTAGTTCTACATCTTTTTCAGTCTGAAAAATAAGCTCTCCTTTTAAACCACACAGAGAATGCTGTTTGGGAAAAAAAGCATCCAAAGGATTGAGCCAAACCATAATGTCTATGGACATCTTACCAAAACATGGAATGGGCCATACTTTACAGTACATTACATGAGATTGTTTGCCGCTCAACGATGACATATTGTACAGTTCAAGCTCACCGAGCACAATTTGCCCCTTTCACACCAAAAAGTCCAGGAACTCTTGAGAACTCTCGGGTTCTGGGTCTAAAGTCCCTGGTCGGTGGCCCCCTGAGTTTGCATTAACACCCAGCAAGAGCGGGCAAGTAGTGGGTTTCTGATCCCCATCGACGGGATGTCAATCTGCTTCAGTCGGACGTGGGCCCGCTGCAGTTGGTGCTCGATCCTTGTGTTCTTTTTGGGGCTTTGCTTCACGGAGAGCATGCCAGGAGCAACCCAGGCGGTCGATAAAGTCGGGCGTCTGGGAGCGCTTCCGTTGACGACTCAGCTCTGCGTCTACTCATGCGAGTCTTTGGGGTAACGAGGACATCCGACGGCCGTTTGCTTCAACGGCGAGAAGTAGACAGAGGGCGAAGTCGCCGACAGATGCGTTTCCGATGACCGCCTTTGGCTGGCGCTTCTGTGTACTCTGGCATTAAAAGGAATACACAGACTGAGCACCTATAGCGGAGTTTGTGATCCAATTGCTGGGACATCAATCTGCCTCAGTCTATATTTGTTCAATGTCTTTTTTAAGATGTTTTTTAAAGTTTCGCGTCACAAAGGCGCTTGCTCAAGGTGAGCGTTCCGTCAGCGAGTTGAAGCCGAAAGGTTGGATGTCCTCTTCCCCATAAATACTTAGTAAATTCTGTTACAGAGCATCCATCCACCTACCAATTTTCTTTCGTTACATTATTTCAAAATATATGAAAAAAAGAACATAGTGCACATTTTATTTATTTATTTATTTATTTACAAAAAACTGCTTTTGAGGTGTCATAACAAAACTTATTTCCTTTCAACCACTCAAAATGTTCAGTGGCATGAGACCTATTCACATATTCATCCAGGCTTCCATTTTCTAGAGCCGCTTATCCTCACAAGGGTCCGATGCTTGCTGGAGCCTATCAAAGCTGGCTTCGGCAGTAGGTGGGGGACGCCCTGATGATTTGGATAGTTACAAAGCTTGCATTTTCACATGATCGCTTCCTGCTTCACAGGCTGTTTTCTCACACATCCATAAGCGTATTTTTGTATATTAATAAGATAAGTGTCGAGCTTATTTAGTTTAGCAGCAGTTGCATGGTTACGCTCACCAGAGGTGGGAAATATCAGACAATGTAACGTTGGAAAAATGCACTGAAAAAAACCCTGATCCGATAGTTTGATTAAAATTCCAGTGAAAGTCGATACAAAAACAACAATGAAGCATTTTAGATCATTTAGAATGGCATCAATGGGACAAAAATCAGATTTAAATTACGCTCTAGTCGATAATTTTTGGAGCTTAGATCTTGGTGCCCTCTTGACTTTGGGCCTCTTTTAATCTTCCCACTGAAATTTCAGCTCTCTAGGGTTTTTTTTTTTTTAATGCTTTATCTTTGATGAAACACATAAAAACAAACTAAAAAAATACAGTACAAGGGTTAAACTGGCCACAGTGAAAACAAGTGCTGTATCACATAATGGTGGCTGCACATTCTGAAATAACACACCCCCAAGTTCAAGCAACCAATCAGCATGAGTCAGCACAACAACGCGCCCCCCTAGAGTAGGTAGCCGAAAAGACTTTTGCCGCAACTAGGCGCTTGGGATGTTCCCGGCTGTTCTCGACGCCCGGGCTAACCTTCCCACCAAAGGGTTTTTCGGTGTCAACGGAAAGGGCAACTCAAGCCACCAGATACAGCGGATAGTTCCCGATAGAGGTCCTGCAGTGTGAAAGGGGCTATTGAAACATATTGTACCTCGCCAAAGTTCCAGGCAGAGGCATTTGCTTTTTCCAACTCTTTCCTTGTCTGCCTGACCAAACAAACATTTGCTGAGACCCTCTGCAATCCCCTCTTAAGTCCACTCAAGCAGAGAGGCCCGCAATTTGCAGCATAACTGAGCTTGGAGAATTTGCTTTTAATTAAAGCTGAGATCCAGTGCGCTTAGTTCAGGTGGGAGAGGAGAAAGGGCAAAAGGTCTCTTTGGATAAAACTGCTAATATTCCGCCAGCCCCCATGAATGAGGAGCTTTGTTCGTGGTGAATAGTGGAAGACATCATTTGATCTCCCACTGATGGAGCCTCGGCCGCAGAATAATTGCTTCTTTTATAAATCCGTTTAAGAGGCTCAATTCAAGTGATTGTTTGTCAAATGGGCATCTATGTGAATCGAGAGGGTTGAGGGGGTGGCAGTCACTGAAGGGGCATGAAACCCTCGAGGAATCTATTTTAGGTTTCTCTTGCTGCTTAGCTGGGGTCATCAAGAGCATCGAGGATATTTCCGCTGATTCTCCTGATTCAGATTTTTTTTAGGACTGATAACGTCTATATTATGCCCCCCCCCCATCATTTGTTGTGGTCTAATTGAACCTTGCCTACAGCCACAAAATGGCAATGATATTGTCTATGTCAGTTACAAATTACAGTTTAATGGAAAGGCAACTTGACAGTCAATCACTCTTTTACAAAGCTGTAGCTTAATGCTTTGTTGCAACGGTCAATGAGAAGGATTACATGCCTTTTAGAGCCTTTAACTTACCTCTTTCTTTATAAAAGGTCACCCCCCCCCCCCCCCCCCCCCACCATAATGGACCATTGAGTATTATCAGGATTACAGTGAGCTCTTCGCCTTGCCATCCTGGTTTTAATTTTTAAGCTTCATAGGGCTGAGTTGAAATCGTCTTCTTGCGATTTGCTCAGTCTCTCCGTTAACATTGGGTTCATTGTAGGACCACGAGAGAGGATTCACAAAAAACATGTGAGAAGTGTTCATCTGTCGCATTATTACTTCACGAGAAAACTGGCAGACTGGCTGGCAACAGTGTCGATTAGCAGAGAAAAGTTTGTTTGTTTTTCCTTCGTAGACGTTTACGACCCAACTTTGCTCGGAGGCACTTTGTCACACTTGTGTACCATAACGCATGGACGGAGACACATTTCTTAGTTTGGAATTGTGGCGTTGACACAACAGCAACAAAGAAATGTTTCATTTTGCCTGTTTGTCTTTTCAGTATACGGTTCAACTTGAACACGCCCATTTTAAGTGGCCTCCGCAGGCTGAAGGAGTTAGTATAATATTTTGAGGAGTTTTGATTTAAGGATTTGGAGCAGAAACCATGTAGTTAACTCCTGGGACCAAACATTTCTGTTTTGTGATGTTTCAGCTCCATTTTTGAGTCCTTGTGGAGAATATGCAAATATGTGCTATTTTATGGCCGGACTGGGCTATTTTCCTTTGTTTTCTTTCTGGAGCAGAACTGTCAGAATGAAGCAGTTCAAATGAAGTGTCACAATCGCAAGTGTCGATGGGATTTTTATTGTACATACACAATCGTGTACATTGCGCACACGCGCATAGTGAAGGATGGAGGATATTTCAAAGAAATCAAAAATGCAAAACAGTACACTTTCAATATTGCCCCATTTAGCTTTCAGCAATCAAGTTGTTTAGTTTGCGGTAATGTGACAAACGGTGCTATTCATGCGTTTGTTGGAGAAGATGATAGGAATATTCTACTGCAGAAACACAATTACCATGACAGATTCTTTAGAGGTAAATGCAGTCTGCAACAAAGGTCTCCTTGATCTTCGGTTTGGGAGTCAGCTTCAATAAATAAATGCAAAAGGCCTTCAAAGCTTGGGAAATAAAAAGCTTTTGACAGCGTGTCATGATATAGAAATTCTTGCAAAAAACATTGACTGATGTGTTTTCTTTGGCGTGGCCAACAGTAATTAAAGCATATCAGGCATCAAGCCAAACGCTAATGCGCGCACATAGCGAGATCAACCATTTGCTTAATTAAATCGCCTTGCAGGAACTAGGGGAGCCAAAAGTGTAGCTCAAAACTGTACCTTGGTTGCGTTTGCCAGAACGAGTAAAGTTCGTCGGCGTTGTGATCCCGTTGTTGTGGTAGGCAGCCACGTTCCCACTCCCGGTTTCAGGGGTCACGCACTCCATCGAGCAACCATCTGCGCTCGCTGAGCCACTTGTTGTGCACACGCTTGGCATCCAGCTGTTTGCTCGCCTTTCATTCTGACATATGCACCGGCTGTCTCTTTTTGGACGGTAAAGTGCTTTGTCTTCCTGCAAGCGCACTTAAGATTTAGACCGCTTGGCTGTGACAGCAAAGTTAGCGTTACAAGCTCACAGGGCTTTTGTGTCAAAGATACTTTAAAGATACTTTATTACGATATCAGATTAACTCAACTAAATCCTTGTTTGCGGCTTGTAATGAAGAATTTGGTTGCTACATTTTTTTTGTCATTTGAATGATAGGAACATGGCCATATACGCGTTTCTTGATACATTTGCTGACAAGCTTCATTTCGATTTGAGAAAATGTGCTAATGTGCACTTGCTGGCCAAATATACGAGAAGACTGGAAAGACGATCCTCGGGGTATAGAAAAGGGTCAGGGCTGCGGGTGCTGCGCTCTTAACTCTTCTGCTGCTGGGGTCCTGAAGACATCCTATATACCACGGTCATTCATCACCTCCCTCCATGTTGTCGCCTGTACAGCGAATATTTATCACCTGAAAAGATTGTCATCATACTAGCATAACCCTGCATGTTAACCCGTAGATGAATTGTAAAGGAGATGACTACAGCACAGAATGCAAATTCCTGATGAGCGTTCCTTAAATATAATCTCCAGATGGGAAAAAACAAGCAATTGTGAAGCTGAGGGAAGACGGACCATCAAGTCCAGCTATTGGTCAAACATTTTCAAAAGTACAGCTATCAAGTCCAGCTATTGGTCAAACATTTCCAAAAGTACAGCTGTTTGCCCTAAAGAAGAAATAAACTACTCTGTACAAAGTAACAAATGTCAAATGGGCAGACCAAGCAGGACAACAATTGAGGCGAGAGATGCTGTAAGAGAGAAGTCCACAAAAATGGGGAAAAGTACAGATGTTTCACAAAAATAAATGAATCAAACCAATCTTTAGCATGAAGACTATCTGCTCCATACATTTGCGTAATTATATATCTTGTAATTTATCCAGATATATAATTCATGAAATAAAAACTGCAACGCTGATCTCATGTGTCATGTTCATCTTTGATGTTAAAACTAACGGTTTTCAGTCCACAGCAAAAATTAAGGAATTGGCCTCCCTATATTTTTGGAGGAGGAGCGGAGATGCTCCCGAGGGGTGTTGCAATTTCAACCAAATCTGAAATGTTTTAATGTCGGGAGAATCATCCGGTGTGTTGTTTTCACTATTCGTAGAAGTACCTATTGGCTACGCTTGGCTCCATGATGGAAAATGTGCAAATGCTATATATTTCTGCTTTATAAAATCAAATTAACTCTCCTTGGCAAGTGAAAATGTCCAGCGGAGGCTACTGTCTCAAAAAATGATATTCACTGCCATCCCATTCGTTTAACGGTATTTTCATCCTGACTTTCTATCTCTCTTGCGTCCCACGTTAAACGTTTAGATGTCCAAAATTGAACACGCATCCGCAGTGTACGTTTTGATCACTTTTCCATCGAGATGCTGTCAGTCACACAAGTGATAGTGTTCCCGTGAACGCCGGATGATGTGTTGATCACTAGAGCTGTCTTGCTCAACTCTACTCTCTATTCAACAATGAGTCCCAAGATGGATACGTATAATATTTATGGCTTGACTTGTGGAACCATTTGCCCGCAGCATGAGCTGAGCTGGCTGTCAGCCTGCTCACCAAAGATGAACTTTGACGTTAGCTCCCCTAAATCCTCTATGATTAAATATTTGCTGGCTCATTTAATATGAATGTGAATAAACGGTCAGGCAGTGGGTTTATGTCTGTTCCGCTGCAGTAATTGCCATGATTTGACAAAAAGACCTCCGTGGCACCTCGCCTGTCTCATTTCCGCCCTCTTGCTCTTCCAGAGTTGTTGTTGTCTAAAGTCGTGACCTATTTTTACTTCTTACTTTTCTGGACTGCTTGAATGGAATTATTGTGTGACATGTTCATCTAGTTGCACATTTGAAATAAGTGGGAAAGTTAAAAAAAAAAAAAAAAAGGGGGAATAAAATGACAGCTAATTCTACGATTGATCATGTCCTTGACAGTTTTCCACTTTCTTCAAGGATTTGAAACTATGTATTCCTGGAGGACACTGTTGTCTTACTTTGAGGTATGCCGACTTTTTCCAGCAGTGAGAGTATTTATGATGTTTAACCTTCACTATAAAATGTAGCCGCTTCCCTTCGGACACTATCGTTTGCATGTTTGCTAAGAGTTAAACAACACCTCAGAAAAAGTCTGGCTGTGGGTTATCTGCATCCTTCACATATAGACATAAAATATCTTTCAGTATTTGTTAACATTGGTTAGGCAAGGCATCATTAAATAATACAATTTCACTGAATTCCTGTTTTAGCTTCAACTTTGAATTATCATAACCAAGTATCTCTGAGATTTGTATCATTTGTGATGGCAAACACAGCATGATGGCAATATGTTTTCACTTACATATAGGATTAGGGTGGAATTATTTCTAGGGCTGTCAGATTAACAGATTATTTGTAAACAATTAATTACAGGCATAATTAAAGCATTATTTGTCTTCAAATTTTTTTGAAATTGTTAATATCTAACTTTTTCAGCAAGCTCATTAGATCTGTTTTGATGCATTGGGCTTCTTGTAATTGAGTCGCTGGTGGATGGAAAAAAGGTCAATCACAACCTGAAGAGGAGACTGATTGACAGACATTGTGTTTGGCATAACCTGATAGGCTCCCGTTGTGGCTGGGAGGGAAGAAGGAAAACATAAAAATGAAAGAGCATATGAGAGTTGTCGGTCCAACGAATGGTAACCAAACCTTTGATGAAGGTAAAGTTACATGAATTTGCTTACCACAGATTTAGCTCAAGTTTAGCCTACCACTTATAAAGCACCCAACCACAGCTAACAAAAGCAACAAAGATGCTAAATATAGGGAGCCATATAACAAAACTCTTTGTCAAACGATAAATTCGAGAAACCAGGACTAGATTAGAACTCCTGGGAAACATTGGAGTACATCTCCTGCCCTCAGTGGTCGTTGTCACAGTGGATTTTGAACGAATTAAAACCACACACAGTTACACAAACCTACAGTACACAAGAATTGAAACTCTGAAGAACAAAACCATCATAATGATACTAGCATTTAACAAAAGTGTCAAAGTAACATCAAATGCAGCTGGTGAAAGGAAACTAGCACTAGACTATTACTCACCGAGAAATATGTAAGGACAGTGGCGCTAGTCAATGAAATTGATCCGGTGCCTTCCTGCTGCTTCAGCTGCACGTAAATAGCCAGCAGAGAGCAATCAGAAGCAGGTGTCGTGGTAAAGACTTCACCCACCGACGCTCACCACGAAAACTAGAGAAATACAACCACGAGCAGTACGGTATATGCGAGCACAGACACAGCAACCTGACCAAATTGAACGTATAACAATATGCCAAGAATGTATTGAAAAGAAAAAGCCAATTGGAAAGAGGGTGACACATCAGATCAAAATACTTCAACAAAATACTCCACCCAACCAGCTTGACATGCGTTTAATAAATAAATCATCATTAGATTTCCAACATCATTGCTGCTGTTAAACAAATTGAACTTTGGAAAACTTTGGATAAAAAAAACGGTTGCTTGCTACTTGTAAATTTTTCTATTTAAAGCCACACTGGTTGCAACGCTTAAGGTGCTACTGATAACCGGAGTATTTCTGGCCACTGTAATTATGACATGAAATTTTCGTACCGTTTCATCTTTAATTGGGGGTGAAGAAGAGTTAATGTTGAGCATCGAAATCATAACCAATGGCCATCACACGGTTGAGGGAATTCGGTCCGTGGAGGAATAACTACTTTTGTGAAGCCTGAGGGACACGAGTCTCGAGGCTGCGAGGCATGCATGGGGATGTCAAAGGATGGAGCGAAGATGATTTATGGTACGGAAAACTGCTACTCCTTGTGGCGAAATGTTCCTACGCACCACCATGTAGCCAAGATGGCACCCACACCGTGATAACACCGCATTGTCAATGTTACTGCACCTTTGCTTTCAAAGTGAGCCGAGAAAGTGGCAAAATACACTAAATTGACACAGCAGTGGTCTCAGCTCAAGAGAAATTAGATTGAAATTTGACAAGTAATCTAAGTGCGTGTAGCCTTGCTGTACAAGGTGAGGGGCAAAGTGAATAGCGCTGCTGTCCCCATGTTTCTCCTCCTCATTTTACCAGACAGAGTTTTTCGCTGAATTTCTTTATCCTTGCTGAGCTATGTCGAACAAATGCACCCTGAAACCTGAAGCGCAATTCTTGACCAGGAGGCCGCTATAAATTTCCAAAGACTGTTTGTGAGCGCATTATGTGGTCGGTTGGCTTGTAAATTTCATTTGCGCCTTCTAACTGTAGGGCCCCACACTGAGCTGTGATTTTGTTTCTCCAAGACAAACAAATTACAGGATTTGCAACAATGGCTTTCTGTTGTGCTAGTTAGTCGTGCAACATGAATCATCTTGAAATATGAATCATTTGTACTCAGTGGGCAAAGAACTGACACGGCTGAAAAACTGCTATGGTTACAGAAAGAGTGTAGGAGTTCCTTGGCGCACCAGTTATACAGCTGTTTTCAATATGTAAATTCATCTCATCATCTTCATTGTTTGAGATTCGCTGCCTCAAAGACTGTTCACGTGGAAGGGATACATAAACCCTTCAGATAACAACAATTGGACGGATGATATACCGTTTTTATTCATTTAATGGCAGAGTGCAAGATAAGATCAATACTTCGCATGTCTGCTGAATATATCTTAAGTCAGCTGCAAGTGCGCACCAGTCCTTTGCTCTATGCTACGTTACAAAGTGTTTTCTTCTCCTATCCCTCACTTCTTGCAATGATTAAATACAACACAATGCAGTGGATGGAGGACAGCTCTTTCACAGTTAGCAGGTCGTCGGTGCATGTGGCAACATCTAAGATGTGTATGTGTGTGTGTGTGTGTGTGTGTTTTTCTTTCTGTAAATACACCAAGCCATCTACGTCTACAGTTTTGACTACCGAAGGCGGTCCCATGCGAGCTATCGTCATACATCAAAGATGTTCTCTATACCGTATGTGAGCTATAAAGAAGCCATCTGCATATTTGCACTTTGATTCATGGTGATCCCTCAGGACAGGGATGTGCGGCCAGGACAGGCGGGGGAGGCGGTACCAACCTGTCCCCTCCCGTCCATATGAAATGTAAAATAATGAAACAATAATTATTATTATGATTATAATAATGACTGAATGTATTGAGTATTTTTCCAACTTAAATTGTTTTTGATTCTGGAGCGATTTTTTTTCCATCCATCCATCCATTTTCTACCCCCCAAGTTGGGTCACGGGGGCAGCAGCTTGAGCAGGGCAGCCCAGACTTCCCTCTCCCCGGCCACTTCGTCCAGCTCCTCCGGGAGGATCCCCAGGTGCTCCCAGGCCAGCCGAGAGACATAGTCCCTCCGGCGTGTCCCGGGTCGTCCCCGGGGCCTCCTCCCTGTGGGACGCGCTCGCCAGGGAGACGTCCGGTAGGCATCCTAACCAGATGCCCGAACCACTTCAACTGGCTCCTCTAATTACGGAGGATCATCGGCTGGACATTGAGGCCCTGGCGGATGACCGAGCATCTCACCCTATCTCTAAGGGCACCCCGCGGAGGAAACCGAACAGCCCGTATCAGGGCGTGCGGTACTCCACACTCCCAAAGCACCGCCCACAGAGCTTTCGCGGGACAAGATCGAACGCCTTCTCCAAGTCCTCCAATTTTCCTTTTTTTTTTCCATGCCACGCATTTCCATGTGCAAGCCCGTTCCTATTCCCCACCAATAGCGAGTCACGAATGTACTCCCACCACTGCTTGCCTCCACTTTGTATGTATATACTGTATCCACACTGTAGTATAGTACTTGGGTTTTGCCTCCTTGGAACTGTTTGTTCAATATGTTTTTATTTCGTCAGTGAAACTGATTTTTTATATATTCATTACACATGGATTTTGGGGAGAGGATGATAATCGCTCACAGATAATGAAAACCCAAACCTCAGTGTGTCATCACTTACGACCAATGAAAACTGGTTTTTAGCACAGATGTGTCAGTATATTTCAACCTTTTATTCTAACACTTGAAGAAAAAATAAATAAACAAACAAATACCTGGGATTAATTGTTTACTCTTGAAATATACGTATTTGGGATTAAATTTTGAATTCCAACGCTTAGTGCAGAAACAAGTTTCAATGAATTTCATACTTCCACACGAATTTCACACGAATGTCGTAAAGAAAAATAATAATGACCAAGTTAAGTCAAAACAAGGAATAAACAACACATAAGTAGCAGAGCACAAATATGAACCGCAAGTGGTTACCTACACTAATGTGCACGTTTCCATGGTATTTAAAATAAAGTGCCTGTGTGCACGGTAAGTTAGGTACCGCTATTTAACAAGTAGTGTGCAAAGGAAGGAGCCACATAAATAATGCAGAACAAAAGTTGGAAATAAAGTGCATGGTTTTGGATAGTCACATCTGTATGAGATGTTTGAGTGTGATGTGATTTGCTGTATTGTATTGTACGCACACTGTATTGGTGGCTTTTGGGGACTCTGATGCAGAGGGGAATAAAGAGTTTCTGAGTCTGCTAGTCCTGCATTTTATACTTCTGTACCTCCGGCCCGATAGGAGGAGCGTGAACGGTCCGTGTTGGGGATGGGCGGGGTTCTGGGTGATGGAGACAGCTCTCCTGCAGACTCTGAGCTGGTAATGCTCTGCAGGGAGGCCAGTCGAGTTCTGGTGATCTAGGATGCTGACTTGAGCAGTCTCTGCAGGCCTTTGCGCTCCATAGCAGTGGAGTTGCCATACCACGCAGTGATGCAGCTGGTAAGGATGGTCTCAACAATGCAGCTGTAGAAGCTGCTGAGGACACTTGGTGACACACCAAACCTCCTCAGCCTCCGCAGGAAGTACAGGCGCTGCTGAGTTTTCTTCATCACTTGCGTGGTGTTTAGCGTCTTGGTGTGGACACCCCGGTATTTAAAACTGCTCACCCTCTCCACTTCCCCACCTTGGATGAGCAGTGGCTGAGGAGTCCTCCACTCCTTCCTCACGTCCACCATCATCTCTTTGGTCTTGTCTATGTTGAGGGTCAAGCATAGGCAAGCACAGTAACACCCTGGTCATTGGAAAAGCCTTTGCTACCTTTGGCAGCGTGGACATGAGCTGTCTTCCTGGAAAATAAAATCAGCTTCTCCATTAAGCTTGTCAGCAGAATTCATGTGGAAACTTTCCACAATATTCACTTTTTGGGAGCCGTACTGAATCTGTAATGTATACTCCAAATTCTTGGGCTAAACCCAAATATGAAAATGTACAATCACAATGTGGCCTTTTCCATTTTGTGCCTTAGGATATGCAACCCCCTCCAAAAAAAAAAAAAAAAAGAAAAAAACCCAGCACTGCTCCAGCCCTAAAGCCCCAAAATAGGCACTGCATTTTTTTCATGTAATAAATGACTCTAATGAAAATTTTATATCCTTATGCGCTGACCCCACTAAAGTGATTTAGTGATGCAGTGACCTGCAACACTCATCATTTCTAAGTTCAACATAGAATGTTTGGCATTTTGGAAATTAATTTGACCCAGGAAAAGATATTTGGTCAGAGAGAGCCCAATTGCAACACAGACATTAGTAATCAAAGACCTTGCAGGTGGTTGAAAGTCATTCATAAGGACTCACAAGTAAAATGTAGTCATTTAGCAGTCAAACAGGGTAAGGGGTGTCTTTGTGCAGA